>NC_036253.1:15667529-15713516 GCF_002742605.1 Olea europaea var. sylvestris | reverse complement strand
ATTTTCTGTCCAACACATCTTCAACCTAATATAATTAATACGGAAATTAATTATTCGGAGGCCTAAACGAAGGAATTGGGCTAAAATCCCGTGACCCCGGGGCTTTGCCCTAATCCAACTTCTGGGGCCGTTTCCAATCAACCTGTCAAATTTCGGCCCACTCCGATGCCTTCGTGATAAATGACGAAATTGCCCCTGGTGCAGTTTTTCTTTGTTAATTTTCTGTCCAACACTTCTTCGACCTGACATAATTAATTCAAAAATTAATTATTCGGAGGCCTAAACGAAGGAATTTGGCTAAAATCTCGTGATCTCAGGTCTGTGCCCCGAGTCCAATTTCTGGGTCCGTTTCTAATCAACCTGCCAAATTTCGGCCCATTTTGACGCCGTTGCGACAAACGACAAAATTGCCCCTGGTGCGGTTTTGGGTTGTTAGTTTTCTGTCCAACACTTCTTCAACCTGACATAATTAATATGAAAATTAATTATTCGGAGGCCTAAAAGAAGGAATTTGGCTAAAATCCAATGATCCCGGGGCTATGCCCCGAGTCCAATTTTCGGGGCCGTTTCCAATCAACCTGTCAAATTTCAGCCCATTCCGACGCCGTCGCGACAAATGACGAAATTACCGCTGGTGCGGTTTTGCGTTGTTAATTTTCTATCCACCGCATCTTCAACTTGACATAATTAATACGAAAATTAATTATTCGGAGGCTAAAAAGAAGGAATTGGGCTAAAATCCCGTGATCCTGGGTCTGTGCCCCGAGTCCAATTTCTAGGGTCGTTTTCAATCAAGCTACAAAATTTCGGCCCATTCCGATATCGTCGCGAGTAATGACGAAATTACCCTTGGTACGATTCTGCGTTGTTAATTTTCTGCCCTACACATCTTCAACCTGACATAATTAATACCAAAATCAATTATTCGAAGGCCTAAACGAAGGAATTTGGCTAAAATCCTGTAATCCCAGGTCTATGCCCCGGCTCCAATTTCTCGGGCCATTTCCAATCAATCTGTCAAATTTCGGCCTATTCCGACACCGTCGCGACAAATGACAAAATTGCCCTTGGAATGGTTTTGCGTTGTTAATTTTCTGTTCAACACATCTTCAACCCTACATAATTAATACGAAAATTAATTATTCGGAGGCCTAAACAAAGGAATTTGACTAAAATCCTATGATCACGGGTATGTGCCCCGAATCCAAATTCTCGGGCCGTTTCCAATCAACTTGCAGAATNTAAACGAAGGAATTTGGCTAAAATCCTGTAATCCCAGGTCTATGCCCCGGCTCCAATTTCTCGGGCCATTTCCAATCAATCTGCCAAATTTCGGCCTATTCCGACACCGTCGCGACAAATGACAAAATTGCCCTTGGAATGGTTTTGCGTTGTTAATTTTCTGTTCAACACATCTTCAACCCTACATAATTAATACGAAAATTAATTATTCGGAGGCCTAAACGAAGGAATTTGACTAAAATCCTATGATCACGGGTATGTGCCCCGAATCCAAATTCTCGGGCCGTTTCCAATCAACTTGCAGAATTTCGGCCCATTTCAACACCGTCGTGACAAATGACGAAATTGCCCCTTGTGCGGTTTTGCGTTGTTAATTTTCTGTCCAACACTTCTTCAACCTGACATAATTAGTACGAAAATTAATTATTCGGAGGCCTAAACGAAGGAATTTGGCTAAAATCCCAGGATCCTAGGTCTGTGCCCAAGTCCAATTTCTGGGGCCGTTTCCAATAAACCTGCCAAATTTGGGCACATTCCGACACCATCGCGAAAAATGACTAAATTGTCCCTGGTACAATTTTGCGTTGTTAATTCTCTGTCCAACACATTTTAAACCAGACATAATTAATATGGAAATTAATTATTCGGAGGCCTATACGAAGGAATTTGGTTAAAATCCCGTGATTTTGGGTCTATGCCCCGAGTCCAATTTCTGGAGCTATTTCCATTCAACCTGCCAAATTTCGGCCCATTCCGACACCGTCGCGACAAATGACAAAATTGCCCCTGGTATGATTTTGCGTTGTTAATTTTCTGCCCAACACATCTTCAGCCTGACATAATTAATACGAAAATTAATTATTTGAAAGCCTAAACAAAGGAATTTAGCTAAAATCCCGTGATCTCGGGTCTATGCTCCGACTCCAATTTCTGGGGCCGTTTCCAATCAACCTACCAAATTTCAGCCCATTCCGACACCGTCGCGACAAATGACGAAATTGCCCCTGGTGCGGTTTTTCTATGTTAATTTTCTGTCCAACACTTCTACAACCTGACATAATTAATACGAAAATTAATTATTCGGAGGCCTAAACGAAGGAATTTGCTAAAATCCTGTGATCCTAGGTCTGCGCCCGAGTCCAATTTCTGGGGCCGTTTCCAATAAACCTGCCAAATTTGGGCCCATTCCGACACCGTCGCGAAAAATGACAAAATTGTCCTTGGTGCGATTTTACGTTGTTAATTCTCTGTCCAATACATTTTAAACCAGACATAATTAATACGGAAATTAATTATTCGGAGGCCTAAACGAAGGAATTTGGCTAAAATCTCGTGATCCCGAGTCTGTGCCACAGGTCCAATTTCTGGGGCCGTTTCCAATCAACCTACAAGTTTTTGACCCATTCTGACACCGTCACGACAAGTGACAAAATTGCCCTTGGTGCGGTTTTGCGTTGTTAATTCTCTATCCAACACATCTTCAAACTGACATAATTAATACGAAAATTAATTATTCGGAGGCCTAACCAAGGAATTTGGTTAAAATCCCGTGATCCGGGTTTGTGCCCCGAGTCTCCAATTTCTCGGGTTGTTTCCATTCAACCTGCCGAATTTCGGACCATTCCGACACCGTCGCGACAAATAAGGAAATTTCCCCTGGTGCGGTTTGTCTTTGTTGATTTTCTGTCCAACACCTCTTTAACATGACATAATTAATATGGAAATTAATTATTCGGAGGCCTAAACGAAGTAATTTGGCTAAAATCCCGTGATTTCGGGTCTGTGCCCCGAGTCCAGTTTCTGGGGCTGTTTCCAATCAACCTTCCAAATTTTCTCCCATTCCGAAAGCTTCGCGACAAATGACGAAATTGCCCCGTGTGCGATTTTGCGTTGTTAATTTTCTGTTCAACACATCTTCAACCTGACATAATTGATACGGAAATTAATTATTCGGAGGCCTAAACGAAGGAATTTGGCTAAAATCCCACGATCCTGGGTCTGTGCCCCGAGTCCAATTTCTGGGGCCGTTTCCAATCAGCCTGCCAAATTTCGGCCCATTCCGACATCGTCGCAACAAATGACGAAATTGCCCCAGGTGCGGGTTTTCTTTGTTAATTTTCTGACCAACACTTCTTCAACCTGACATAATTAATACGAAAATTAATTATTCGGAGGCCTAAAAGTAGGAATTTGGCTAAAATCTCGTGATCCTGGGTCTGCACCCGGAGACCAATTTCTAGGACCGTTTCTAATCAACCTGCCAAATTTCGACCTATTCTAACACCGTCGCGACATATGATAAAATTGCCCCTGTTGTGATTTTGCGTTGTAAATTTTCTATCCAACACTTCTTCAACCTGACATAATTAATACGAAAATTAATTATTCGGTGGCCTAAACGAAGAAATTTGGTTAAAATCCCGTGATCCCGGGTATGTGCCCCGATTCCAATTTCTCAGGCCGTTTCAAATCAATCTGCCAAATTTCGGCCCATTCCGACACCATCGTGACGAATGACGAAACTGCCCCTGGTACGATTTTGCATTGTTAATTTTCTGCCCAACACTTCTTCAACTGGACATAATTAATGAGGAAATCAATTATTCGGAGGCCTAAACGAAGGAATTTGACTAAAATCTCGTGATCCCGGGTCTGTGCCCCAACTCCAATTTTTGGGGCCGTTTCCAGTCAACCTGCCAAATTTCGGCTCATTTCGACATCATCACAACAAATGACAAAATTGCCCCAAGTGCGGTTTTGCATTGTTAATTTTCTGTCCAATACATCTTCAGCATGACATAATTAATACAGAAATTAAGTATTCAGAGGCCGAAACGAAGGAATTTGGTTAAAATCCTGTGTTCCCGGGTCTGTGCCCCGAGTCCAATTTCTGCGAATGTTTCCAATCAACGTGCCAAATTTCGGCTCATTTCGGCACCATCGCGACAAATGACGAAATTGCTCCTGGTGCGGTTTTTCTTTGTTAATTTTTTGTCCAACATTTCTTCAACCTGACATAATTAATACGAAAATTAATTATTCGGAGGCCTAAGCGAAGGAATTTGGCTAAAATCCTGTGATCCCAGGTCTGTGCCCCCAGTCCAATTTCTGGGGCTGTTTCCAATCAACCTGCACTATTTCGGCCCATTCCGATACCGTCACAACAAATGACAAGATTGCCCCTGTTGCGGTTTTGCGTTGTCAATTTTTTGTCCAACACGTCTTCAACCTGACATAATTAATATGAAAATTAATTATTCGGAGGCCTAAACAAAGGAATTTGGGTAAAATCCCGTGATCTCAGGTCTATGTCCCGAGTCCAATTTCTCGGGCCGTTTCCAATCAACCTGCAGAATTTCGGTCCATTTCGACACCGTCGCGACAAATGACGAAATTGCCCCCGGCGCGGTTTTGCATTGTTAATTTTATGTCCAACACTTCTTCAACCTGACATAATTAATGAGGAAAATGAATTCTTCGGAGGCCTAAACGGAGGAATTTGGCTAAATGGCCGTGACCCCGGGTTTGTGCCCCGACTCCAATTTCTGGGGTCGCTTCCAATCAACCTGCCAAATTTCAGCCCATTCCGACACCGTCACGACAAATGACAAAATTGCCCATGATGCGGCTTTGCGTTGTTAATTTTCTGTCTAACACATCTTCATCCGGACATAATTAATACGGAAATTAATTAAAAGGGGGCCTAAACGAAGGAATTTGGCTAAAATCTCGAGATCTCGGGTCTGTGCCCCTAGTCCAACTTATGGGGCCGTTTCCAATGAACCGACCAAATCTCGGCCCTTTCCGACACCATCGTGACTAATGACGAAATTGCCCCGGGTGTGGTTTTTCTTTGTTAATTTTCAGTCCAACACTTCTTCAACCTGGCATTATTAATACGGAAAGTAATTATTCGGAGGCCTAAACGAAGGAATTTGGCTAAAATCCTGTGATCCCGAGTCTGTGCCCCGAGTCCAATTTCTGGGGCCGTTTCCAATCTACCTGCCAAATTTCGACCCATTCCGACGCTGTCACGACAAATAACAAAATTGCCCCTGGTGCGATTTTGCGTTGTTAATTTTTAGTCCAACACATCTTCAACCTAACATAATTGATACGAAAATTAATTATTCGGTGGCCTAAATGAAGGAATTTGGCTAAAGTCCCGTGATCCCAAGTCTGTGTCCCGAGTCCAATTTCTGGGGCCATTTCTAATCAACCTGCCAAATTTCGATCAATTCTGATACCGTCGCGACAAATGATGAAATTTCCCCTGGTACGATTTTTCTTTGTTAATTTTCTGTCCAACACTTCTTCAACTTGACGTAATTAATACGAAAATTAATTATTTGGAGGCCTAAACGAAGGAATTTGGCTAAAATCTCGTGATCCTGGGTCTATGCCCCGAGTCCAATTTCTGGGGCCGTTTCCAATCAATCTACCAAATTTCGGCCCATTCCGACACCGTCGCGACAAATGAAGAAATATCCCCTGGTGCGGTTTTGCGTTGTTAATTTTCTATCCAACACATCTTCAGCCAGACATAATTAATATGAAAATTAATTATTCGGAGGCCTAAACTGGCCAAAATCTCGTGATCCCGGGCCTGTGCCCCGAGTCCAATTTCTGGGGCCGTTTCTAATCAACCTGCCAAATTTCGGCCCATTCCGACACCATGGCGGCAAATGACGAAATTGCCCCTGGTGCGATTTTGCGTTGTTAATTTTCTGTCCAACACATCTTCAGCCTGACATAATTAACACGGAAATTAATTATTTGAGGCCTAAACGAAGGAATTTGGCTAAAATCCCGTGATCCAGGGTCTGTTCCAGGAGTCCAATTAGTAAGGCTGTTTCCAATCAACCTGCCAAATTTCGGCACATTCTGACAACGTCGCGACAAATGACAAAATTGCCCATGGTGTGGTTTGGAAATTAATTATTAGGAGGCCTAAACGAGGGAATTTGGCTAAAATCCCATGATCCCGGGTCTGTGCCCCGACTCCAATTTCTGGGGCCATTTCCAATCAACCTGCCAAATTTCGGCCCATTCCGACACCGTCGCGACAAATGACAAAATTGCCCCAGGTGCGGTTTTTCTTTGTTAATTTTCTGTCCAACACTTCTTCAACTTGACATAATTAATACGAAAATTAATTATTCGGAGGCCTAAACGAAGGAATTTGGCTAAAATCTCGTGATCCCGGGTCTGTGCCTCGAGTCCAATTTCTAGGGCCGTTTCCAATCAACCGGCTAAATTTCGGCCCATTCCAACACCGTCGCGACAAATGACAAATTTTCCCCAGGTGCGGTTTTGCGTTGTTAATTTTCTGTCCAACACATCTTCAGCCAGACATAATTAATACGAAAATTAATTATTCGGAGGCCTAAACGAAGGAATTTGGCCAAAATCTTGTGATCCCGAGCCTGTGCCCCGAGTCCAATTTCTGGGGCCGTTTCTAATCAACCTGCCAAATTTCGGCCCATTCCGACACCATGGCGACAAATGACGAAATTGCCCCTGGTGCGGTTTTGCGTTGTTAATTTTCTGTCCAACACATCTTCCGCCTGACATAATTAACACGGAAATTAATTATTTGGAGGCCTAAACGACGAAATTTGGCAAAAATCCCGTAATCCCAGGTTTGTGCCCCGAGTCCAATTTCTAGGGCCATTTCCAATCAACCGGCTAAATTTCGGCCCATTCCAACACCGTCGCGACAAATGACAAAATTTCCCCAGGTACGGTTTTGCGTTGTTAATTTTCTGTCCAACACATCTTCAGCCAGACATAATTAATACGAAAATTAATTATTCGGAGGCCTAAACGAAGGAATTTGGCCAAAATCTTATGATCCCGGGCTTGTGCCCCGAGTCCAATTTCTGGGGCCGTTTCTAATCAACCTGCCAAATTTCGGCCCATTTCGACACCATGGCGACAAATGACGAAATTGCCCCTGGTGCGGTTTTGCGTTGTTAATTTTCTGTCCAACACATCTTTCGCCTGACATAATTAACACGGAAATTAATTATTCGGAGGCCTAAACGACAGAATTTGGCAAAAATCCCGTGATCCCGGGTTTGTGCTGCGAGTCCAATTTCTAGGGCCGTTTCCAATCAACCGGCTAAATTTCGGCCCATTCCAACACCGTCGCGACAAATGACAAAATTGCCCCAGGTACCGTTTTGCGTTGTTAATTTTCTATCCAACACATCTTCAGCCTGACATAATTAATACGAAAATTAATTATTCAGAGGCTTAAATGAAGGAATTTGGCTAAAATCCCGTGATCCTAGGTCTATTCCCGGAGTCCAATTTGTGGGGCAGTTTTCGATCAACCTGCCAAATTTCGGCCCATTCCGACACCGTCGCGACAAATGACAAAATTACCCATGGTGCGGTTTGGAAATTAATTATTCGGAGGTCTAAACGAGGGAATTTGGTTAAAATCCCATGATCCCGGGTCTGTGCCCCGACTCCAATTTCTTGGGCCGTTTCCAATCAACCTGCTAAATTTCGGCCAATTCCGACACCGTCGCGACAAATGACAAAATTGCCCCAGGTGCGGTTTTTCTTTGTTTATTTTCTATCCAACACTTCTTCAACCTGGCATAATTAATACGAAAATTAATTATTCGGAGGCCTAAACGATGGAATTTGGCTAAAATCCTGTGATCCTGGGTCTGTGCCCCGAGTCCAATTTCTGGGGCCGTTTCCAATCAACCTGCCAAGTTTCGACCCATTTCGACACCGTCACGACAAATGACAAAATTGCCCCTAGTGCGATTTTACGTTGTTAATTTTCTGTCCAACACATCTTCAACCTGACATAATCAATGCGGAAATTAATTATTCGGAGGCAAAAACGAAGGAATTTAGGTAAAATCCCATGATCCCGGATCTATGCCCCGAGTCCAATTTTTGGGGCCGTTTCCAATCAACCTGCTAAATTTCGGCCCATTCCGACACCGTCCCGACAAATGATGAAATTGCACTTGGTGCGGTTTTGCGTTGCTAATTTTCTGTCCAACCCATCTTCAGCCTCACATAACTAATAGGGAAATTAATTATTCGGAGGCCTAAATGAAGGAGTTTGGCTAAAATCCCGTGATCCCAGGTCTGTGCCCCGAGTCCAATTTCTAGGTCCGTTTCTAATCAACCTGCCAAAATTCGGCCTCTTTCAACACCGTTGCGACAAACGACGAAATTTCCCATGGTGCGGTTTTTCTTTGTTAATTTTCTGTCCAACACATCTTCAACCTAACATAATTAATACGAAAATTAATTATTTGGAGGCCTAAACGATAGAATTTGGCTAAAATCCCGTGATCCCGGGGCTTTGCTCGGAGTCTAACTTCTGGGGCCGTTTCCAATCAACGTGTCAAATTTCGGCCCATTCCGATGCTATCTGAAAAATGACAAAATTGCCCCTGGTGCGGTTTTTCTTTGTTAATTTTCTGTCCAACACTTCTTCAACCTGACATAATTAATAGGGAAATTAATTATTCGGAGGCCTAAACGAAGGAATTAGGCTGAAATCCCGTGATCCCGGGTCTGTGCCCCGAGTCCAATTTCTAGGTCCGTTTCTAATCAACCTGCCAAATTTCGACCCATTTCGACGTCGTCGTGACAAACGCCAAAATTGCCCCTGGTGCCGTTTTGTGTTGTTAATTTTTTGTCCAACACATCTTCAACCTTATATAATTAATTCGGAAATTAATTATTCGGAGGCCTAAACGAAGGAATTTGGCTAAAATCCCATGATCCCGGGTCTATGCCCCAAGTTCAATTTTTAGGGCCGTTTCCAATCAACCTGCCAAATTTCGGCCCATTCCGACACCGTCGCGACAAATGACGAAATTTCCCCTTGTGCGATTTTTCTTTGTTAATTTTCTGTCCAACAATTCTTCAACCTGACAAAATTAATACGAAAATTAATTATTCGGAGGCCTAAAAGAAGGAATTTGGCTAAAATCCCGTGATCTCGGGGTTGTGCCCCAAGTCCAATTTCTGGGGTCGTTTCCAATCAACCTGTCAAATTTCGGTCCATTCCGACGCTGTCGTGACAAATGACGAAATTGCCCCTGCTGCGATTTTGCGTTGTTAATTTTCTGCCCAACACATCTTTAGCCTGACATAATGAATACGGAAATTAATTATTCGGAGGCCTAAACGAAGGAATTTTGCTAAAATCCATTGAGTCCCGGGTCTGTGCCCCTAGTCTAATTTTTGGGTCCATTTCTAATCAACCTACCAAATTTCGGCCCATTTCGACGCCATCGCGTCAAACGAAAAAATTGCCCCTGGTGCAGTTTTGCGTTGTTAATTTTCGGTCCAACACATCTTCAACCTTACATAATTAATATGGAAATTAATTATTCGGAGGCCTAAATGAAGGAATTTAGCTAAAATCCCGTGATCTCAGCCCCAAGTCCAATTTCTTGGGCCGTTTCCAATCTACCTATCAAATTTCGGTCCATTCCGACGCCGTCGTGACAAATGATGAAATTGTCCCTGGTGTGGTTTTGAGTTGTTAATTTTCTGCCCAACACATCTTCAGCCTGACATAATTAATATGAAAATTAATTATTCGGAAGCCTAAACGAAGGAATTTCGCAAAAATCCCATGATCCTGGGTCTATGCCTCGACTCCAAATTCTAGGGCCGTTTCCAATCAACCTACCAAATTTTGGCCCATTCCGACACCGTCGTGACAAATGATGAAATTGCCCTAGGTACGGTTTTTCTTTGTTAATTTTCTATCCAACACTTCTTCAACCTGACATAATTAATACAGAAATTAATTATTCAGAGGCCTAGACGATGGAATTTGGCTAAAATTCTGTGATCCCGGGTCTGTGCCCCAAGTCCAATTTCTGGGGCCGTTTCCAATCAACCTGCCAAATTTCGACCCATTCTGACGCTGTCACGACAAATGACAAAATTACTGCTGGTGCGATTTTGCGTTGTTAATTTTCTGTCCAACACATCTTCAACCTGACAAAATCAATGTGGAAATTAATTATTCGGAGGCCAAAACGAAGGAGTTTGGGTAAAATCCCATGATCCTGGGTCTGTGCCCCAATTCCAATTTTTGGGGTCGTTTCCAATCAACCTGCCAAATTTCGGCCCATTCCGACACCGTCGCGACAAATGATGAAATTTCACTTGGTGCGGTTTTGCGTTGTTCATTTTCTATCCAACCCATCTTCAGCCTAACATAATTAATAGGGAAATTAATTATTCGGAGGCCTAATAAAGGAGTTTGGCTAAACCGTGATCCCGGGTCCATGCCCCGAGTCCAATTTCTGGGTCTGTTTCTATTGAACCTGCCAAATTTCGGCCCATTACGATATCGTCGAGACAAACGACTAAATTTCCCTTGGTGCGGTTTTTCTTTGTTAATTTTCTGTCCAACACATCTTCAACCTAACATAATTAATACGGAAATTAATTATTTGGAGGCCTAAACGAAAGAATTTGGCTAAAATCCCGTGATCCCGGGGCTTTGCCCGGAGTCTTACTTCAGGGGCCGTTTCCAATCAACCTGTCAAATTTCGGCCCATTCCGACGCTGTCTGATAAATGACGAAATTGCCCCTGGTGCGGTTTTTCTTTGTTAACTTTCTGTCCAACACTTCTTCAACCTGACATAATTAATAGGGAAATTAATTATTCGGAGGCCTAAACGAAGGAATTTGGCTGAAATCCTATGATCCCGGGCCTATGCCCCGAGTCCAATTTCTAGGTCCGTTTCTAATCAACCTGCCAAATTTTGGCCCATTTCGACGCCGTCGTGACAAACGACAAAATTGCCCCTGGTACCGTTTTGTGTTGTTAATTTTCTGTCCAACACATCTTCAACCTGATATAATTAATACGAAAATTAATTATTCGGAGGCCTAAACGAAGGAATTTGGCTAAAATCCCTTGATCCCGAGTCTGTGCCCCAAGTCCAATTTCTGGGGCCGTTTCCAATCAACCTGCCAAATTTTGGCCCATTCCGACATCGTCGCGACAAAAGACGAAACTTCCCCTAGTGCGGTTTTTCTTTGTTAATTTTTTGTCCAACAATTCTTCAACCTGACATAATTGATACGAAAATTAATTATTCGGAGGCCTAAAAGAGGGAATTTGGCTAAAATCCCGTGATCACGGGGTCGTGCCCTGAGTCCAATTTCTGGGGCCGTTTCCAATCAACCTGTCAAATTTCGGTCCATTCCAACGTTGTCGTGACAAATGACGAAATTGCCCCTGGTGCAGTTTTGCGTTGTTAATTTTCTGCCCAACACATCTTCAACCTGACATAATGAATACGGAAATTAATTATTCGGAGGCCTAAATGAAGGAATTTGGCTAAAATCCTGTGATCCTGGGTCTGTGCCCCGAGTCCAATTTTTGGGTGCGTTTCTAATCAACCTGCCAAATTTTGGCCCATTTCGACGCCATCGCGACAAACGACAAAATTGCCCCTGGTGCGATTTTCCGTTGTTAATTTTCGGTCCAACACATCTTCAACCTGACATAGTTAATATGGAAATTAATTATTCGGAGGCCTAAATGAAGGAATTTAGCTAAAATCTCGTGATCTCGGGGCTATGCCCCGAGTCCAATTTCTAGGGCCGTTTCCAATCTGCCTGTCAAATTTTGGTCCATTTTGACGCCATCGTGACAAATGACGAAGTTGTCTTTGGTGTGGTTTTGCGTTGTTAATTTTCTGTCTAACACATCTTCAACCTAACATAATTAATACGAAAATTAATTATTTAGAGGCCTAAACGAAGAAATTTGGCCAAAATCCCGGATCCCGGGTCTGTGCCCCGAGTCCAATTTCTAGGGCCGTTTCCAATCAACCGGCTAAATTTCGGCCATTCCGACTCCGTCGCGACAAATGACGAAATTTCCCCCGGTGCGGTTTGTCTTTGTTAATTTTCTGTACGACACCTCTTCAACCTGAGATAATTAATACGGAAATTAATTATTTGGTGGCCAAAACGAGGGAATTAGGCTTAAATCCCGTGATCACGGGTCTGTGCCCCAAGTCCAATTTATGGGGCCGTTTTCAATCAACCTACAAAATTGCGGCCCATTCTAACACCGTCGCGACAAATGACGAAATTACCCTTGGTGCGGTTTTGCGTTGTTAATTTTTTGCCCAACACATCTTCAACCTGACATAATTAATACGAAAATTAATTATTTGGAGGCTTAAACGAATGAATTTGGCTACAATCCTGTGATCCCGAGTCTGTGCCCTGAGCCCAATTTCTGGGGCCGTTTTCAATCAAACTACAAAATTTCGGCCCATTCCGAAACCGTCGTGAGAAATGATGAAATTAACGTCGGTGAGGTTGAGCGTTGTTAATTTTCTGTCCAACACATCTTCAACCTGACATAACTAATACGAAAATCAATTATTCAGAGGCCTAAACGAAGGAATTTGGCTAAAATCCCGGGATCCTGGGTCTCTGCCCCGACTTCAATTTCTCGGGCCATTTCCAATCAACCTGCCAAATTTCGGCCTATTCTGACACTGTCGCGACAAATGACAAAATTGCCCCTGGAGCGGTTTTGCGTTATTAATTTTCTGTCCAACACATCTTCAACCCTACATAATTAATACGAAAATTAATTATTCGAAGGTTTAAACGAAGGAATTTGGCTAAAATCCCATGATCCCGGGTATGTGCCCCGAATCCAATTTCTCAGGCCGTTTCCAATCAACCTGCAGAATTTCGGCTCATTCTGACACGATCGTGACAAATGACGAAATTGCCCCTGGTGCGGTTTTGCATTGTTAATTTTCTGTCCAACACTTCTTCAACCTGACATAATTATTACGAAAATTAATTATTTGGAGGCCTAAACGAAGGAATTTGGCTAAAATCCCATGATCCCGGGTCTGTAACCGAGTCCAATTTCTGGGGCCGTTTCCAATAAACCTACCAAATTTTGACCCATTCCGACACCGTCGCGACAAATGACAAAATTGTCTCTGGTGGGATTTTACGTTGTTAATTCTCTATCCAACACATTTTAAACCAGACATAATTAATACGGAAATTAATTGTTCGGAGGCCTAAACGAAGGAATTTTGCTAAAATCCCGTGATCCCGAGTCTGTGCCCCGGGTCTAATTTCTGGGGCCATTTCCAATCAACCTACAAAATTACGGCCCATTCCGACATCGTCACGACAAATGACTTGGTGCGGCTTTGCGTTGTTAATTCTATGTCCAACACATCTTCAAACTAACATAATTAATTAATACAGAAATTAATTATTCAGAGGCCTAAACGAAGGAATTTGGCTAAAATCCCGTGATCACGGGTTTGTGCCCCGAGTCCAATTTCTCGGGTTGTTTCCAATCAAACTGTCGAATTTCGGCCCATTTCGACACCTTCGCGACAAATGACCAAATTGCCCCTGGTGCGATTTTGCGTTGTTAATTTTCGGTCCAACACATCTTCACCCTGACATAATTAATACGGAAATTAATTATTCGGAGGCCTAAACGAAGGAATTTGGCTAAAATCCCGCGATCCTGGGTCTGTGCCCCGAGTCCAATTTCTGGGGCCATTTCCAATCAACCTGCCAAATTTCAGCCCATTCTGACACCATCATGACAAATGAAAATATTTCCCTTGGTTTCTGTCCGACACTTCTTCAGCCTGACATAATTAATACGGAAACTAATTATTCGGAGGCCTAAATGAAGGAATTTGGCTAAAATCTCGTGATCCCGGGTCTGCACCCGGAGTCCGATTTCTAGGACCATTTCCAATCAACTTGCCAAATTTTGACCCATTCCAACACCGTCGCGACAAATGACAAAATTGCCCCTTGTGCGGTTTTGCGCTGTAAATTTTCTGTCCAACAATTCTTCAACCTGACATAATTAATACGGAAATTAATTATTCAAAGGCCAAAGTGAAGGAATTTGGCTATAATCCTGTGATCCAAGGTCTGTGCCTCGATACCAATTTCTGGGGCCGTTTCCAATCAACTTGCCAAAATTTTTCCCATTCCGACACCGTCACGACAAATGTCAAAATTGCCCCTGGTGCGGTTTTGCGTTGTTAATTTTCGATCCAACACATCTTCAACCTGACATAATTAATACGAAAATTAATTATTCGGAGGCCTAAAGGAAGAAATTTGGCTAAAATCCCGTGATCCTGGGTCTATGACCCGAATCCAAATTCTCAGGCCGTTTCCAATCAACCTACCAAATTTCAGCCAATTCCGACACCGTCGCGACAAATGACGAAATTGCCCCTGGTAAGATTTTGCGTTGTTAATTTTTTGTCCAACACTTCTTCAAAAGGAGGCCTAAACGAAGGAATTTGGCTAAAATCCCGTGATCTCGGGTCTATGCCCCGAGTCCAATTTCTGGGGCCGTTTCCAATAAACCGACCAAATTTCGGCCCATTCCGACACTGTCGCGACAAATGACAAAATTGCCCCTGGTTCGATTTTTCTTTTTTAATTTTCTGTCCAACACTTCTTTAACCTGACGTAATTAATATGGAAAGTAATTATTCGGAGGTCTAAACGAAGGAATTTGGCTAAAATCCCATGATCCCGAGTTTTTACCCTGACTCCAATTTCTGGGGCCGTTTCCAATCAACCTGCCAAATTTCGGCCCATTCCAACACCGTCGCGACAAATGACGAAATTGCCCCTGGTGCGGTTTTGCGTTGTTAATTTTCTGTCCAACACTTCTTCAACCTGACATAATTAATGAGGAAATTAAATATTCGGAGGCCTAAACGAAAGAATTTGGCTAAAATCCCGTGATCCCGAGTTTGTGCCTCGAATCCAATTTCTGGGGCCGTTTCCAATCAACCTGCCAAATTTCAGCCCATTCCGACACCGTCCCGACAAATGACAAAATTGCCCCCGATGAGATTTTCTGTTGTTAATTTTCTGTCGAACACATCTTCAGCCTGATATAATTAATACGAAAAAATTAATTATTCGGAGGCCTAAACGAAGGAATTTGGCTAAAACCCCGTGATCCCAGGTCTGTGCCCCGAGTCCAATTTTTGGGCGCCGTTTCCAATCAACCTGCCAAATTACGACCCATTCCGACACCGTCGTGACAAATGACGAATTTGCCCCTAGAAATTAATTATTTGGAGGCCTAAAGGAGGGAATTTGGCTAAAATCTCGTGATCCAGGATCTGTGACTCGAGTCCAATTTCTGGGGCCGTTTCCAATCAACTTGCCAAATTTCGTCCCATTCCGACACCGTCGCGACAAATAACAAAATTACCCCTGGTACAATTTTTCTTTGTTAATTTTTTGTCCAACACTTTGTCAACTTGACATAATTAATATGGAAATTAATTATTCGGAGGCCTAAACGAAGAAATTTGGTTAAAATCCTGTGATCCCGGGTCTGTGCCCCAAGTCCAATTTCTGGGTCCGTTTCTAATCAACTTGCCAAATTTCAGCCCACGTCAACACTGTCGTGACAAACGACAAAATTGCCCCTGGTGCGGTTTTCCATTGATAATTTTCTGTTTAACACATCTTCAACCTGACATAATTAATACGGAAATTAACTATTCGGAGGCCTAAACGAAGGAATTTGGCTAAAATCCCGTGATCCCAGGTCTGTACCCCGAGTCCAATTTCTGGGGCCGTTTCCAATCAACCTGCCAAATTTCGGCCCATTCCGACACCGTCACGACAACTGACGAAATTTCCCATGGCGCGGTTTTTCTTTGTTAATTTTCTGTCCAACACTTCTTGAACCTGACATAATTAATACGAAAATTAATTATTCGGAGGCCTAAATGAAGGAATTTGGCAAAAATCCCATGATCCCGGGGCGAGTCCAATTTCTGGGGCCATTTTTAATCAACCTCTCAAATTTCGGCCCATTCCGACGCCGTCGGGACAAATGACAAAATTGCCCCTGGTGCGGTTTTTCTTTGTTAATTTTCTGTCCAACACTTCTTCAACCTGACATAATTAATACGAAAATTAATTATTTGGAGGCCTAAACGAAGGAATTTGGCTAAAATCCCGTTATCCCGGGTCTGTGCCCTGAGTCCAATTTCTGGGTCCGTTTCTAATCAACCTGCCAAATTTCGGACCATTTCAACGCCGTCGCGATAAACGTCAAAATTGCCCCAGGTGCGATTTTGCGTTGTTAATTTTCTGTCCAACACATCTTCAACCTGACATAATTAATAAGGAAATTAATTATTCAGAGGCCTAAACGAATGAATTTGGCTAAAATCCCGTGATCCCGGATCTGTGCCTGGAGTCCAATTTCTTGGGCCGTTTCCAATCGACCTGCCAAATTTCGGCCCATTCCAGCACTGTTGAGACAAAAGACGAAATTTCCTCGGTGCGGTTTTTCTTTGTTAATTTTCTGTCCAACACTTCTTCAACCTGACATAAGTAATACGAAAATTAATTATTCAGAGGCCTAAAAGAAGGAATTTGGCTAAAATCCCGTGATCCTGGGGCCGTTTCCAATCAACCTGTCAAATTTCGGCCCATTCCGACGTCGTCGTGACAAATGACGAAATTACCCATGGTGTGATTTTGCGTTGTTAATTTTCTGTCCAACACATTTTCAGGTTGACATAATTAATAGGGAAATTAATTATTCAGAGGCCTAAACGAAGGAATTTGGCTAAAATCCCGTGATCCTGGTTTTGTGCCCCGAGTCCAATTTCTGAGGCCATTTCCAATCAACCTACCAAATTTCGTCACATTTCGATACTGTCGCGACAAATGACGAAATTGCCCCTGGTGCAATTTTTCTTTGTTAATTTTCTGTCCAACACTTCTCCAACCTGACATAATTAATACGGGAATTAATTATTCAGAGGCCTAAACGAAGGAATTTGGCTAAATCCCGTGATCCCGGGTCAATCTGCAAAATTTCGGCCTATTTCGATATTGTCGCGACAAAAGACGAAATTTCCTCGGGTGCGGTTTTTCTTTGTTAATTTTCTGTCCAACACTTCTTCAACCTGACATAATTAATACGGAAATTAATTATTCGGAGACCTAAAAGAAGGGATTTGCCTAAAATCCCATGATCCCGAGGCGTCCAATTTCTGGGACTGTGTCCAATCAACCTGTCAAATTTCAGCCCATTCCGATGCCATCGTGACAAATGACGAAATTGCCCTTGGTGCGGTTTTGCGTTGTTAATTTTCTTCCAACACATCTTCAGCCTGACATAATTGATACGAAATTAATTATTCAGAGGCCTAAACGAAGGAATTTTGCTAAAATCCCGTGATCATGGGTCTGTGCCCCGAGTCCAATTTCTGGGGCCGTTTCTAATCAACCTGCCGAATTTCATCCCATTCCAACACCGTCGCGACTAATGACGAAATTGCCCCTGGTGCGATTTCTCTTTGTTAATTTTCAGTCCAACACTTCTTCAACCTGACATAATTAATACGAAAATTAATTATTCGGATGCCTAAATGAAGGAATTTGGCTAAAATCCCGTGATCCCAGGGTTGTGCCCCGAGTCCAATTTCTGGGGCCGTTTCCAATCAACCTGGCAAATTTCAGCCCATTCCGACGTCGTTGTGAGAAATGACGAAATTGTCCCCGGTGCGGTTTCGTGTTGTTAATTTTCTATCCAACACATCTTCAGCCTAACATAATTAATACGAAAATTAATTATTCAGAGGCCTAAACGAAGGAATTTGGCTAAAATCCCGTGATCATGGGTCTGTGCCCCGAGTCTAATTTCTGGGGCCGTTTCTAATCAACCTGTCGAATTTCATCCCATTCCAACACCGTCGCGACTAATGACGAAATTGCCCCTGGTGCGATTTCTCTTTGTTAATTTTCAGTCCAACACTTCTTCAACCTGACATAATTAATACGAAAATTAATTATTCGGATGCCTAAATGAAGGAATTTGGCTAAAATCCCGTGATCCCAGGGTTGTGCCCCGAGTCCAATTTCTGGGGCCGTTTCCAATCAACCTGGCAAATTTCAGCCCATTCCGACGTCGTTGTGAGAAATGACGAAATTGTCCCCGGTGCGGTTTTGTGTTGTTAATTTTCTGTCCAACACATCTTCAGCCTAACATAATTAATACGAAAATTAATTATTCAGAGGCCTAAACAAAGGAATTTGGCTAAAATCCCGTGATCCTGGGTCTGTGTCCCGAGTCTAATTTCTGGGGCCGTTTCCAATCAACCTGCCAAATTTCATCCCATTTCGACGCCGTCGAGACTAACGACAAAATTACCCCTGGTGCGATTTTTCTTTGTTAATTTTCTGTCTAACACTTCTTCAACCCGACGTAATTAATACGAAAATTAATTATTGGAAGGCCTAAACGAAGGAATTTGGCTAAAATCCCATGATCCTGGGTCTGTGCCCCGAGTCCGATTTCTGGGTCCGTTTCCTATCAACCTGCCAAATTTTGGTCCATTCCGACATCGTCGTGACAAACGACGAAATTTCCCCTGGTGTGGTTTATCTTTGTTAATTTTCTGTACGACACCTCTTCAACCTGACATAATTAATATGGAAATTAATTATTCGGTGGCCTTAACGACGAAATTAGGCTAAAATCCCGTGATCCCGGGTCTGTGCCCCGAGTCCAATTTCTGGGGCCATTTTCAATCAACCTACAAAATTTCAGCCCATTCCAACACTGTCGCGACAAATGACGAAATTATCCTTGGTACGGTTTTGTGTTGTTAATTTTCTATCCAACGCATCTTCAACCTGACATAATTAATACGAAAATTAATTATTCGGAGGTTAAACGAAGGAATTTAGCTAAAATCTCGTGATCCCGGGTCCATGGCCGGAGTCCAATTACTGGGGCTGCTTTCAAACAAACAAAAAAATTTCGGCCGATTCCGACAACGTAGCGACAAATGACGAAATTACCCTTAGTGTGGTTTTGCGCTATTAATTTTTTGTCCTATACATCTTCAACCTGACATAATTAATACGAAAATCAATTATTCGGAGGCCTAAACGAAGGAATTTCGCTAAAATCTCGTGATCCCGGGTCTATGCCCCGACTCCAATTTCTCGGGCTGTTTCCAATCAACCTGCCAAATTTCGGCCTATTCCAACACACTTCAACCTGTCATAATTAATACGAAAATTAATTATTCGGAGGCCTAAACGAAGGAATTTGGCTAAAATCTCGTGATCCCGGGTCTATGCCCCGACTCCAATTTCTCGGACTGTTTCCAATCAACCTGCCAAATTTCGGCCTATTCCAACACCGCCGCGACAAATGAAAAAATTGCCCCGGGAGCGGTTTTGCGTTATTAATTTTCTGTCCAACACATCTTCAACCTGACATAATTAATACGAAAATTAATTATTCGGAGGCCTAAACGAAGGAATTTGGCTAAAATCCCATGATCCCGGGCATGTGCCCGAATCCAATTTCTCGGGCCGTTTCCAATCAACCTGCAGAATTTCGGCCCACTCCGACATCGTCGCGACAAATGACGAAATTGCCCTGGAGCGGTTTTGCGTTGTTAATTTTCTGTCCAACACTTCTTCGACCTGACATAATTAGTACAAAAATTAATTATTCGGAGGCCTAAACGAAGGAATTTGGCTAAAATCCTATGATCTTGGGTCTGTGCCCGAGTCCAATTTCTGGGGTCGTTTCCAATAAACCTGCCAAATTTCGGCCCATTCCGACACTGTCACGACAAATGTCAAAATTGTCCCTGGTGGGATTTTGCGTTGTTAATTCTCTTTCCAACACATTTTAAACCTGACATAATTAATACGAAAATTAAATATTCAGAGACCTAAATGAAGGAATTTGGCTAAAATCCCGTGATCTCGAGTCTGTACCCCGGGCCCAATTTCTGGGGCTGTTTCGAATCAACCTGCAAAATTTCGTCCCATTCCGACATCGTCGTGACAAATAACAAAATTGCCCCTGGTGCGGTTTTGCGTTGTTAATTCTCTGTCCAACACATCTTCAAACTGGCATAATTAATATGGAAACTAATTATTCACAGACCTAAACGAAGGAATTTGGCTAAAATCCCGTGATCTCAGGTTTGTGCCCCGAGTCCAATTTCTCGGGTTGTTTCCAATCAACCTGCCGAATTTCGACCCATTTCGACATCGTTACGACAAATGACGAAATTTTCCCTGGTGCGGTTTGTCTCTGTTAACTTTCTGTCCAACACCTCTTCAACCGTTTATAATTACTACGAAAATTAATTATTCGGAGGTCTAAACGAAGGAATTTGGCTAAAATCCCGTGATTTCGGGTCTATGCCCCAAGTCCAATTTCTGGGGCCGTTTCCAATCAACCTGCCAAATTTCGGCCCATTTCGACACCTTCGAGACAAATGACGAAATTGCCCCTGGTGCGATTTTGCGTTGTTAATTTTCTGTCCAACACACCTTCAACCTGACATAATTAATACGAAATTAATTATTCAGAGGCCTAAACGAAGGAATTTGCCTAAAATCCCCTTGTCTTGGGTCTGTGCCCCGAGTCTAATTTCTGGGGCCGTTTCCAATCAACCTGCCGAATTTCGGCCCATTCCAACACCGTCGCGACAAATGACGAAATTTCCCCTGGTGCGGCTTTTCTTTGATAATTTTCAATCCAACACTTCTTCAACCTGACATAATTAATATGGAAATTAATTATTCGGAGGCTTAAACGAAGGAATTTGGCTAAAATCCCGTGATCCCGGGTCTATGCCCCGAGTCCAATTTCTCTGGCTATTTCCAATCAACCTGCCAAATTTCGGCCCATTTCAACAACGTCGCAACAAATGATGAAATTGCCCCTGGTGTAGGTTTTCTTTGTTAATTTTCTGTCCAACACTTCTTCAACCTGACATAATTAATACGAAAATTAATTATTCGGAGGCCTAAATGAAGGAATTTGGCTAAAATCCTGTGATCCCAAGGCTACACCCGGGGTCCAATTCTAGGACCGTTTCCAATCAACCTGCCAAATTTCGACCCATTACGACACCGTCACGACAAATGACAAAATTGCCCCTGGTGCGGTTTTGCGTTGTAAATTTTCTGTCCAACACATCTTCAACCTGACATAATTAATACGAAAATTAATTATTCGGAGGCCTAAACGAAGGAATTTGGCTAAAATCTCGTGATCCCAAGGCTACACCCGGAGTCCAATTTCTAGGACCGTTTCCAATCAACCTGCCAAATTTCGACCCATTACGACATCGTCACGGCAAATGACAAAATTGCCCCTGGTGCGATTTTGCGTTGTAAATTTTCTGTCCAACACATCTTCAACCTGACATAATTAATACGAAAATTAATTTTTCGGAGGCCTAAACGAAGGAATTTGGCTAAAATCCTGTGATCCCGGGTATGTGCCCCGAGTCCAATTCCTCGGGCCGTTTCAAATCAACCTGCCAAGTTTCGGCCCATTCCGACACCATCGCGACAAATGACGAAATTGCCCTTGGTGCTATTTTGCGTTGTTAATTTTTTGCCCAACACTTCTTCAACCGGACATAATTAATGAGGAAATTAATTATTCGAAGGCCTAAATGAAGGAATTTGACTAAAATCCCGTGATCCCGGGTCTGTGCGCCCGACTCCAATTTCTGGAGCCGTTTCCAAACAACCTGCCAAATTTCGGCCCAATGCGACACCATCATGACAAATGACAAAATTGCCCTTGATGCGGTTTTGCGTTGTTAATTTTCTGTCCAACACATCTTCAGCATGACATAATTAATACGGAAATTAATTATTCGGAGGCCTAAATGAAGGAATTTTGTTAAAATCCCGTGATCCCGGGTCTGTGCCCGAGTCTGTTTTCTTCGGCCATTTCCAATCAACCTGCCAAATTTCGACCCATTTCGGCACCGTCGCGAAATTGCCCCTGGTGCGATTTTTCTTTGTTAATTTTCTGTCCAACACTTCTTCAACCTAACATAATTAATATGGAAAATAATTATTCGGAGGCCTAAGCGAAGAAATTTGGCTAAAATACTGTGATCCCAGGTCTTTGCCCTGAGTCGAATTTCTGGGGCCGTTTCCAATCAACGTGCCAAATTTCGGCCCATTCCGACGCTGTCACGACAAATGACAAAATTACCCCTGGTGCGGTTTTCCATTGTTAATTTTCTGTCCAACACATCTTCAACCTGACATAATTAATACGGAAATTAATTATTCGGAGGCCTAAATGAAGGAATTTGGCGAAAATCCCGTGATCTCGGGTCTGTGCCCCGGGTCCAATTTCTAGGGCCGTTTCCAATCAACCTGCCAAATTTCGGCCTACTCCGACACTATCGTGACAAATGAAGAAATTGCCCTTGGTGTCGTTTCACGTTGTTAATTTTCTGTCTAACACTTCTTCAACCTGACATAATTAGTCCGAAAATTAATTATTCGGGGCCTAAATGAAGGAATTTGGCTAAAATCCCGTGATCTTTGGTCTGTGCCAGAGTCCAATTTGTAGGGCCGTTTCCAATAAACCTGCCAAATTTCGGCCCATTCCGACGCCATCGCGACAAATGACAGAATTGTCCCCGGTGCGATTTTGCGTTGTTAATTCTCTGTCCAGCACATTTTAAACCTGACATAATTAATACGAAAATTAATTATTCGGAGGCCTAAATGAAGGAATTTGGGGAAAATCCTTTGATCCTGAGTCTGTGCCCTGGGTCCAATTTCTGGGGCCGTTTCCAATCAACCTGCAAAATTTCGGCCCATTCCGACACCGTCGTGACAAATGACAAAATTGCCCCTGGTGCGGTTTTGCGTTCAATGCTCTGTCCAACACATCTTCAAACTGACATAATTAATATGGAAATTAATTATTCGGAGGCCTAAACGAAGGAATTTGGCTAAAATTCTGTGATCCAGGGTTTGTGCCCCGAGTCCAATTTCTCGGGTTGCTTCCAATCAACCTGCCAAATTTTGGCCCATTTCGACATCGTCGCAACAAATGACGAAATTACCCCTAGTGCGGGTTTTCTTTGTTAATTTTCTGTCCAACACTTCTTCAACCTGACATAATTAATACGAAAATTAATTATTCGGAGGCATAAATGAAGGAAATTGGCTAAAATCCCATGATCCCGGGTCTGCACCCGTAGTCTAATTTCTAGGACCGTTTCCAATCAACGTGCCAAATTTCGACCCATTCCGACACCGTCGTGACAAATGACAAAATTGCCCCTGGTGCGATTTTGCGTTGTAAATTTTCTGTCCAACACATCTTCAACCTAACATAATTAATACGAAAATTAATTATTCGGAGGCCTAAACGAAGGAATTTGGCTAAAATCCCGTGATCCTGGGCAACCTGACATAATTAATACGAAAATTAATTATTCGGAGGCCTAAACGAAGGAATTTGGCTAAAATCCCGTGATCTCGGGTATGTGCCTCGAGTCCAATTTCTCCGGCCGTTTCAAATCAACCTGCCAAATTTCGGCCCATTTCGACGCCGTCGCGACAAATGACGAAATTGCCCCTGGTGCGATTTTGCGTTGTTAATTTTCTACCCAATACTTCTTCAACCAGACATAATTAATGAGGAAATTAACTATTCGGAGGCCTAAACGAAGGAATTTGACTAAAATCCCCTGATCCCAGGTCTGTGCCCCAACTCCAATATCTAGGGCCGTTTCAAATCAACGTGCCAAATTTCGGCTCATTCCCACACCATCCTAACAAATGACAAAATTACCCCTCGTGCGGTTTTGCGTTGTTAATTTTCTGTCCAGTACATCTTCAGCATGACATAATTAACACGAAAATTAATTATTCGGAGCCCTAAAAGAAGAAATTTGGCTAAAATCTCGTGATCCCGAGTCTGTGCCCCAAGTCTAATTTTTGCAGCCGTTTCCAATCAACCAGTCAAATTTCAGCCCATTTCGACACCGCCGAGACAAATGACGAAATTGCCCCTGGTGCGATTTTGCGTTGTTAATTTTCTACCCAACACTTCTTCAACCAGACAAAATTAATGAGGAAATTAAGTATTCGGAGGCCTAAACGAAGGAATTTGACTAAAATACCGTGATCCCAGGTTTGTGCCCCGACTCCAATTTCTGGGGCCGTTTCCAATCAACCTGCCAAATTTCGACCCTTTCCGACACAGTCCCGACAAATGATAAAATTACCCTTGGTGCGGTTTTGCGTTGTTAATTTTCTATCCAACACATCTTCGGCAAGACATAATTAATACGGAAATTAATTTGTCGGAGGCCTAAGCGAAGGAATTTCGTTAAAATCCTTTGATCCCAGGTCTGTGCCCTGAGTCCAATTTCTGGGGCCGTTTCCAATCAACCTACCAAATTTCGGCCCATTCCGACACCGTCACGACAAATGACAAAATTTCCCTTGGTGCGGTTTTGCGTCGTTAATTTTCTGTCCAACACATCTTCAACCTCATATAATTAATACGAAAATTAATTATTCGGAGGCCTAAACGAAGGAATTTGGGTAAAATCCCGTGATCTCGGGACTATGGCCCGAGTCCAATTTCTTGGGCCGTTTCGAATCAACCTGCCAAATTTCGGCCCATTCCGACACCGTCACAGCAAATGACAAAATTGCCCCTGGTGATGTTTTACGTTGTAAATTTTCTATCCAACACATCTTCAAACTGACGTAATTAATATGAAAATTAATTATTCGAAGACCTAAACGAAGGAATTTGGCTAAAATTTCGTGATCTCAGGTCTATGCCCCAAGTCCAATTTCTCTGGCCATTTCCAATCGACCTGTCAAATTTCGGCCAATTCTGACGTCGTCGTGACAAATGAAGAAATTCCCCCTGGTGCGGTTTTGCGTTGTTAATTTTCTATCCAACACATCTTCAGCCTAACATAATTAATACAGAAATTAATTATTCGGAGGCTTAAACGAAGGAATTTGGCTAAAATCCCGTGATCCTGGGTCTGTGCCCCGAGTCCAATTTCTAGGGCCATTTCCAATCAACCTGCCGAATTTCGTCCCATTCCGATACCGTCGAGACAAATGACGAAATTGCCCCTGGTGCGATTTTTCTTTTTTAATTTTCTGTCCAACACTTCTTCAACCTGACATAATTAATACGAAAATTAATTATTCGGAGGCCTAAACGAAGGAATTTGGCTAAAATCCTGTGAACCCGGGTCTGTGCCCCGAGTCCAATTTTTGGGGCCGTTTCCAATCAACCTTTCATATTTCACCCCGTTCCGACACCGTCACGACAAAAGACGAAATTTCCCTTGGTGCGGTTTTTCTTTGTTAATTTTCTGTCAAACACTTCTTCAACCTGACATAATTAATACGGAAATTAATTATCCGGCGGCCTAAAAGAAAGAATTTGGCTAAAATCCCGTGATCCCGGGGCGTCCAATTTCTTGGGCCGTTTCCAATAACCCGTCAAATTTCGGCCCATTCCGACGCCGTCTTGACAAATGACGAAATTGCCCCTGGTGCGGTTTTGCGTTGTTAATTTTCTTCCAACACATCTTCAGCATGACATTATTGATACGAAATTAATTATTCGGAGGCCTAAAGGAAGGAATTTGGCTAAAATCCCGTGATCCTGGGTCTGTGCCCCGAGTCCAATTTCTAGGGCCGTTTCTAATCAACCTGCCGAATTTCGTCCCATTCCGACACCGTCGCGACTAATGACGAAATTGCTCCTGGTGCGATTTTTCTTTGTTAATTTTCAGTCCAACACTTCTTCAGCCTGACATAATTAATACGGAAATTAATTATTCGGATGCCTAAATGAAGGAATTTGGCTAAAATCCCGTGATCCCAGGGTCGTGCCCCAAGTCCAATTTCTGGGGCCGTTTCCAATCGACCTGTCAAATTTTGGCCAATTCCGCGGCCATCGTGACAAATGACGAAATTGCCCCTCGTGCGGTTTTGCGTTGTTAATTTTCTGTCCAACACATCTTCAGCCTGACATAATTAATACAGAAATTAATTATTCAGAGGCCTAAACGAAGGAATTTGGCTAAAATCCTGTGATCCTGGGTCTGTACCCCGAGTCTAATTTCTGGGGCCGTTTCCAATCAACCTGCCAAATTTCATCCAATTTCGACGTCGTCGTGATTAACAACAAAATTACCCCTGGTACGATTTTTCTTTGTTCATTTTCTGTCTAACACGTCTTCAACCTGACATAATTAATACGAAAATTAATTATTCGAAGGCCTAAGTGAAGGAATTTGGCTAAAATCCCATGATCCCGGGTCTATGCTCGGAGTTCGATTTCTGGGTCTGTTTCCTATCAACTTGCCAAATTTCGGTCTATTTTGACACCGTCGCGACAAACGATGAAATTTCCCCTGGTGTGGTTTGTCTTTGTTAATTTTCTGTATGACCCCTCTTCAACCTGACATAATTAATACGGAAATTAATTATTCGGTGGCCTAAACGATGAAATTAGGCTAAAATCCCATGATCCCGGGTCTGTGCCCCGAGTCCAATTTCTGGGGCCGTTTTCAATCAACCTACAAAATTTAGGCCCATTCCAAAACTGTCGCGATAAATGACGAAATTATCCTTGGTGCGATTTTGCGTTGTTAATTTTCTGTCCAACACATCTTCAACCTGACATAATTAATAAGAAAATTAATTATTCGGAGGCTTAAACGAAGGAATTTCGTTAAAATCTCGTGATCCCGGGTCTGTGCCCCGAGTCCAATTACTGGGGCTGTTTTCAAAAAAACAAAAAAATTTCGGTCGATTTCGACACCGTAGCGACAAATGACGAAATTGCCCTTGGTGTGGTTTTGCGATATTAATTTTCTGTCCAATACATCTTCGACCTAACATAATTAATACGAAAATCAATTATTCGGAGGCCTAAACGAAGGAATTTGGTTAAAATCCCGTGATCCCGGGTCTGTGCCCCGACTCCAATTTATTGGGCCGTTTCCAATCAACCTGCCAAACTTCTGCCTATTCCGACACCGCCGCGACAAATGAAAAAATTGCCCTGGGAGCGGTTTTGCGTTATTAATTTTCTGTCCAACACATCTTCAACCTGACATAATTAATACGAAAATTAATTATTCGGAGGCCTAAACGAAGGAATTGGGTTAAAATCCCGTGATCCCGGGGTCCAACACTTCTTCAACCTGACATAATTAATACGAAAATTAATTATTCGGAGGCCTAAACGAAGGAATTTGGCTAAAATCCCATGATCCCGGGCATGTGCCCGAATCCAATTTCTCGGGCCATTTCCAATCAACCTGCAGAATTTCTGCCCACTCCGACACCGTCGCGACAAATGATGAAATTGCCCCTGGTACGATTTTGCGCTGTTAATTTTCTGTCCAACACTTCTTCAACCTGACATAATCAATACAAAAATTAATTATTCGTTGGCCTAAACGAGGGAATTTGGCTAAAATCTTGTGATCCTGGGTCTGTACCCGAGTCCAATTTCTGGGGCAGTTTTCAATAAACCTCCCAAATTTTGGCCTATTCCGACACCGTCACGACAAATGACAAAATTGTCCCTGGTGGGATTTTGCGTTGTTAATTCTCTGTCCAACACATTTTAAACCTGACATAATTAATAGGAAAATTAATTATTCAGAGGCCTAAACGAAGGAATTTGGCTAAAATCCCGTGATCCCGAGTCTGTGCCCCGGGTCCAATTTCTGGGGCCGTTTCCAATCAGCCTGCAAAATTTCGTCCCATTCCAACACCGTTGCGACAAATAACAAAATTTCCCCTGGTGCAATATTGCGTTGCTAATTCTCTATCCAACACATCTTCAAACTGGCATAATTAATACGAAAATTAATTATTCGCAAGCCTAAACGAAGGAATTTGGCTAAAATCCCGTGATCTGGGGTTTGTTCCCCGAGTCCAATTTCTCGGGTTGTTTCCAATCAACCTGTCGAATTTAGGCCGATTCCGACACCGTTTCGACAAATGATAAAATTTTCCCTGCTGCGGTTTGTCTCTGTTAACTTTCTGTCCAGCACCTCTTCAACCTTATATAATTACTACGAAAATTAATTATTCGGAGGCCTAAACAAAGGAATTTGGCTAAAATCTCGTGATTTCGGGTCTGTGTCCTGAGTCTAATTTCTGGGGCCGTTTCCAATCAACCTGCCAAATTTCGGCCCATTCCGACACCTTCGAGACAAATGACGAAATTGCCCCTGGTGCGATTTTGCGTTGTTAATTTTCTGTCTAACACACCTTCAACCTGACATAATTAATAGGAAATTAATTATTCGGAGGCCTAAACGAAGGAATTTGGCTAAAATCCCGTTATCCTGGGTCTATGCCCGGAGTCCAATTTCTGGGGCCGTTTTCAATCAACCTGCCAAATTTCGGCCCATTCCGACACCGTCGCGACAAATGACGAAATTTTCCCTGGTGCAGCTTTTCTTTGATAATTTTCTATCCAACACTTCCTCAGCCTGACATAATTAATATGGAAATTAATTATTCGGAGGCCCAAACGAAGGAATTTGGCTAAAATCCCGTGATCCCAGGTCTATGCCCCGAGTCCAATTTCTCGGGCGGTTTCCAATCAACCTGCCAAATTTCGGCCAATTTCGACACCGTCGCAACAAATGACGAAATTGCCCCTGGTGTGGGTTTTCTTTGTTAATTTTCTGTCCAACACTTCTTCAAACTGACATAATTAATAGGAAAATTAATTATCCGGAGGCCTAAACGAAGGAATTTGGCTAAAATCCCATGATCTCGAGTCTACACCCGGAGTCCAATTTCTAGGACCGTTTCCAATCAACCTACCAAATTTCGACCCATTCGGACGTCGTCGCGACAAATGACAAAATTGCCCCTAGTGCGGTTTTACGTTGTAAATTTTCTGTCCAATAAATCTTCAACATAATTAATACGGAAATTAACTATTCGGAGGCCCATACGAAGGAATTTGGCTAAAATCCCGTGATCCCGAGTATGTACCTCGGGTCCAATTTCTCGGGCCGTTTCAAAACAACCTGCCAAATTTCGACCTATTCCAACACCGTCGCGACAAATGACGAAATTGCCCCTGGTGCAATTTTGCGTTGTTAATTTTCTGCCCAACACTTCTTCAACCGAACATAATTAATGAGGAAATTAATTATTCGGAGGCCTAAATGAAGGAATTTAACTAAAATCCCGTGATCCCGGGTCTGTGCCCTCGACTCCAATTTTCGGGGCCGTTTCCAAACAACCTGCCAAATTTCGGCCCGTTCCGACACCGTCACGACAAATGACAAAATTGCCCTTGGTGCAGTTTTGCGTTGTTAATTTTCTGTCCAACACATCTTCAGCATGACATAATTAATACGGAAATTAATTATTCGGAGGCCTAAACGAAGGAATTTTGTTAAAATCCCATGATCCCTGGTCTGTGCCCGAGTCCAATTTCTTCGACCGTTTCCAATCAACCTGCCAAATTTCGACCCATTTCGGCACCATGGCAACAAATGACGAAATTGCCCCTGGTACGATTTTTCTTTGTTAATTTTCTGTCCAACACTTCTTCAACCTGACATAATTAATATAGAAAATAATTATTCGGAGGCCTAAGCGAAGGAATTTGGCTAAAATCTTGTGATCCCAGGTCTGTGCCCCGAGTCTAATTTCTGGGGCCGTTTCTAATTAACCTGCCAAATCTTGACCCATTCTGACACCGTCACGACAAATGACAAAATTGCCCCTGGTGCGGTTTTGCGTTGTTAATTTTTTGTCCAACACATCTTCAACCTGACATAATTAATACGAAAATTAATTATTCGGAGGCCTAAATGAAGGAATTTGTCTAAAATCCCGTGATCTCGTGTCTGTGCCCACGGTCCAATTTCTCGGGCCATTTCTAATCAATCTGCCAAATTTCGGCCCATTCCGACATCGTCACGACAAATGACAAAATTGCCCCTGGTGCGATTTTTTCGTTGCTAATTTTCTATCCAACACATCTTCAACCTAACATAATGAATATGGAAATTAATTATTCAGAGGCCTAAATGAAGGAATTTGACTAAAATCCCGTGATCACGGGTCTGTGCCCCAGGTCCAATTTTTCTGGCCGTTTCCAATCAACCTGCTAAATTTTGGCCTATTCAGACACTGTCGAGGCAAATGACGAAATTGACCCTGGTGTGGTTTTGCGTTGTTAATTTTCTGTCTAACACTTCTTTAACCCGACATAATTAGTCCAAAAATTAATTATTCGGAGGCCTAAACTAAGGAATTTGGCTAAAAACCCGTGATCTTGGGTCTGCGCCCGAGTCCAATTTCTAGGGCCGTTTCCAATAAACCTGCCAAATTTCGGCCCATTCCGACACCGTCGCGACAAATGACGAAATTGCCCCTGGTGCAATTTTTCTTTTTTAATTTTCTGTCCAGCACATTTTAAACCTGACATAATTAATACGAAAATTAATTATTCGGAGGCCTAAACGAAGGAATTTGGCTAAAATCCTGTGATCCCGAGCCTGTGCCCCGGGTCCAATTTTTGGGGCCATTTCCAATCAACCTGTAAAATTTCGGCCCATTCCCACACCGTCGCGACAAATGACAAAATTGCCCCTGGTGCGATTTTGCTTTGTCAATGCTCTGTCCAACACATCTTCAAACTGACATAATTAATACAAAAATTAATTATTCGGAGGCCTAAACGAAGGAATTTTGCTAAAATTTCGTGATCCCGGTTTGTGCCCCGAGTCCAATTTCTCGGGTTGTTTCCAATCAACCTGCCAAATTTCGGCCCATTTCGACATCGTCGCAACAAATGACAAAATTACCCCTGGTGCGGGCTTTCTTTGTTAATTTTCTGTCCAACACTTCTTCAACTTGACATAATTAATACGAAAACTAATTATTCGGAGGCCTAAATGAAGGAATTTGGCTAAAATCCCGTGATCCCGAGTCTACACACGTAGCCCAATTTCTAGGACCGTTTCCAATCAACCTGCCAAATTTCGACCCATTCCGACACCGTCATGACAAATGACAAAATTGCCCCTGGTGTGGTTTTGCGCTGTAAATTTTCTGTCCAACACATCTTCAACCTGACATAATTAATACGAAAATTAATTATTCGGAGGCCTAAACGATGGAATTAGGCTAAAATCCCGTGATCTCGGGTATGTGCCTCGAGTCCAATTTCTCGGGCCATTTCAAATCAACCTGCCAAATTTCGGCCCATTTCGACACCGTCGCGAGAAATGATGAAATTGCCCCTGGTGCGATTTTGCGTTGTTAATTTCCTACCCAACACTTCTTCAACCAGACATAATTAATGAGGAAATTAACTATTCGGAGGCCTAAATGAAGGAATTTGACTAAAATCCTGTGATCCCGGGTCTGTGCCCCGACTCTAATATCGGGGCCGTTTCTAATCAACCTGCTAAATTTCGGCCCATTCCGACACCGTCCCGACAAATGACAAAATTATCCCTGATGCGGTTTTTCGTTGTTAATTTTCTGTCCAACACATCTTCGGCAAGACATAATTAATGCGGAAATTAATTAGTCGGAGGCCTAAGCGAAGGAATTTGGCAAAAATCCTTTGATCCCAGGTCTATGCCCTGAGTCCAATTTCTGGGGCCGTTTCCAATCAACCTACCAAATTTCGGCCCATTCCGACACCGTCATGACAAATGACAAAATTGCCCCTGGTGCGGTTTTGCGTCGCTAATTTTCTGTCCAACACATCTTCAACCAGATATAATTAATACGAAAATTAATTATTCGGAGGCCTAAACGAAGGAATTTGGGTAAAATCCCGTGATCTCGGGTCTATGTCCCGAGTCCAATTTCTGGGGCCGTTTCCAATCAACCTGGCAAATTTCGGCCCATTCCGACACTGTCATGGCAAATGACAAAATTGCCCCTGGTGCGATTTTACGTTGTTAATTTTCTGTCCAACACATCTTCAATCTGACATAATTAATACGTAAATTAATTATTCGGAGGCCTAAACGAAGGAATTTGGCTAAAATTCCGTGATCTTGGGTCAATGCCCCGAGTCCAATTTCTCTGGTTGTTTCCAATCGAGCTGCCAAATTTCGGCCCATTTCGACACCGTCGTAACAAATGACGAAATTCCCCCTAGTGCGGGTTTTGTTTGTTAATTTTCTGTTCAACACTTCTTCAACCTGACATAATTACTACGAAAATTAATTATTTGGAGGCCTAAATGAGGGAATTTGGCTAAAATCCCGTGATCTCGGGTCTGAATCCGAAGTCCAATTTCTAGGACCGTTTCCAATCAACACGCCAAATTTCGACCCATTTCGGCACCGTCGCGACAAATGAGGAAATTGCCCCTAGTGCGATTTTGCGTTGTAAATTTTCTGTCCAAGACATCTTCAACCTGACATAATTAATACGGAAATTAATTATTCGGAGGCCTAAACGAAGGAATTTGGCTAAAATCCGGTGATCCTGGGAATGTGCCCCAAGTCCAATTTCTCGGGCTGTTTCAAATCAACCTGCCAAATTCGGGCCCATTTCGACAACGTCGCGACAAATGACAAAATTGCCCCTGGTGCGATTTTGCGTTGTTAATTTTCTATCCTACACATCTTCAACCTGACATAATTAATACGGAAATTAATTATTCGGAGGCCTAAACGAAAGAATTTGGCTAAAACCCCGTGGTCCCGGGTCTGTGCCCCAAGTCCAATTTCTAGGGCCGTTTCCAATCAACCGCCAAATTTCGGTCCATTCCAACACCGTCGCGACAAATGACGAAATTTTCCCTCGTGCGGTTTTTCTTTGTTAATTTTCTATCCAACACTTCTTCAACCTCACATAATTAATATGGAAATTAATTATTCGGAGGCCTAAACAAAGTAATTTGGCTAAAATCCCGTGATCTCAGGTCTATGCCCTACGTCCAATTTCTGGGGCCGTTCCCAATCAACCTTCCAAATTTCGGCCCATTACGACACTCTCGTGACAAATGACCAAATTGCCCCTGATGAGGTTTGGAAATTAAATATTCGGAGGCCTAAACGAGGGAATTTGGCTTAAATCCAGTGGTCTCGAGTTTGTGCCCCGAGTCCAATTTCTGGGGCCGTTTCCAGTAAACCTGACAAATTTCGGCCCATTCCGACACCGTTCCGACAAATGACAAAATTGCCCCTGGTTCGGTTTTGCGTTGTTAATTTTCTGTCCAACACATCTTCAACCTGACATAATTAATATGAAAATTAATTATTCGGAGGCTAAAAAGAAGGAATTTGGCTAAAATCCCGTGGTCCTGGGTCTGTGCCCCAAGTCCAATTTCTGGGGCCGTTTCCAATCAACTTGCCAAATTTCGGCCAATTCCGACACTGTCGTGACAAATGACCAAATTGCCCCTGGTGAGGTTTGGAAATTAATTATTCGGAGGCCAAAACGAGGGAATTTGGCTAAAATCCCGTGATCCCGAGTCTGTGCCCCGAGTCCGATTTCTTGGGCCGCTTCAAATCAACCTTCCAAATTTTGTCCCATTCCGACACCGTCGCGACAAATGACGAAATTGCCCCTGGTGCGATTTTTCTTTGTTAATTTTCTCCCCAACACTTCTTCAACCAGACATAATTAATACGAAAGTTAATTATTCGGAGGCCTAAAAGAAGGAATTTGGCTAAAATCCTGTGATCCCGGGTCTTTGCCCCGAGTCCAATTTCTGGGGCCGTTTCCAATCAACCTGCCAAATTTTGGCCCATTCCGACACCGTCACGACAAATGGCGAAATTGCCCTTGGTGCAGTTTTTCTTTGTTAATTTTCTGTTCAACACTTTTTCAACCTGTCATAATTAATACGAAAATTAATTATTCGGATGCCTAAATAAAGGAATTTGGATAAAATCTTGTGATCCCGGGTCTGTGCCCCGAGTCCAATTTCTGGGGCCATTTCCAATCAACCTGCCAAATTTCAGCCCATTCCGACACAATTACGACAACTGACAAAATTGCCACTGGTGCGATTTTGCGTTGTTAATTTTCTGTCCAACACATCTTCAACCAGACATAATTATACGGAAATTAAGTATTTGAAGGCCTAATCGAAGGAATTTGGCTAAAATCCCGTGATCCCGGATATGTGCCCCGAGTCCAATTTCTGGGGCCGTTTACAATCAACCTGCCAAATTTCGGCCCATTCCAACACCGTCGCGACAAAAGACGAAATTGCCCCTAGAGTGATTTGGAAATTAATTATCCGGAGGACTAAACAAGGGAATTTGGCTAAAATCCCGTGATCCCGGGTCTGTGCCCCGAGTCCAATTTCTTGGGCCGTTTCAAATCAACCTTCCAAATTTTGTCCCATTCCGACACCGTCGCGACAAATGACGAAATTGCCCGTCGTGCGATTTTTCTTTCTTAATTTTCTCCCCAACACTTCTTCAACCAGACATAATTAATACGAAAATTAATTATTCGGAGGCCTAAAAGAAGGAATTTGGCTAAAATCCCGTGATCCCGGGTCTTTGCCCCGAGTCCAATTTCTGGGGCCGTTTCCAATCAACCTGCCAAATTTTGGCCCATTCCGACACCATCACGACAAATGACGAAATTGCCCTTGGTGCGGTTTTTCTTTGTTAATTTTCTGTTCAACACTTTTTCAACCTATTATAATTAATACGAAAATTAATTATTCGGAGGCCTAAATAAAGGAATTTGGATAAAATCTTGTGATCCCGGGTCTGTGCCCCGAGTCCAATTTCTGGGGCCATTTCCAATCAACCTACCAAATTTCAGCCCATTCCGACACAATTACGACAACTGACAAAATTGCCACTGGTGCGATTTTACGTTGTTAATTTTCTGTCCAACACATCTTCAACCAGACATAATTATACGGAAATTAATTATTTGAAGGCCTAATCGAAAGAATTTGGCTAAAATCCTGTGATCCCGGATATGTGCCCCGAGTCCAATTTCTGGGGCTGTTTACAATCAACCTGCCAAATTTCGGCCCATTCCAACACCGTCGCGACAAAAGACGAAATTGGCCCTGGAGCAATTTTGAAATTAATTATCCGAAGGACTAAACGAGGGAATTTGGCTAAAATCCCGTGATCCCGGGTCTGTGCCCCGAGTCCAATTTCTTGGGCCCTTCCAAATTTTGTCCCATTCCGACACCGTCGCGACAAATGAAGAAATTGCCCGTGGTGCGATTTTTCTTTGTTAATTTTCTCCCCAACACTTCTTCAACCAAACATAATTAATACGAAAATTAATTATTCGGAGGCCTAAAAGAAGGAATTTAGCTAAAATCCCGTGATCCCGGGTCTTTGCACCGAGTCCAATTTCTGGGGCCGTTTCCAATCAACATGCCAAATTTTGGCCCATTCCGACACCGTCACGACAAATGACGAAATTGCCCTTGGTGTGGTTTTTCTTTGTTAATTTTCTGTTCAACACTTTTTCAACCTGTCATAATTAATACGGAAATTAATTATTCGGAGGCCTAAATAAAGGAATTTGGATAAAATCTTGTGATCCCGGGTCTGTGCCCCGAGTCCAATTTCTGGGGCCATTTCCAATCAACCTGCCAAATTTCAGCCCATTCCGACACAATTACGGCAACTGACAAAATTGCCACTGGTGCGATTTTGCGTTGTTAATTTTCTGTCCAACACATCTTCAACCAGACATAATTATACGAAAATTAATTATTTGAAGGCCTAATCGAAGGAATTTGGCTAAAATCCCTTGATCCCGGGTATGTGCCCCGAGTCCAATTTATGGGGCCGTTTACAATCAACCTGCCAAATTTCGGCCCATTCCAACACCGTCGCGACAAAAGACGAAATTGCCCCTGGAGCGATTTGAAAATTAATTATCCGGAGGACTAAACGAGGGAATTTGGCTAAAATCCCGTGATCCCGGGTCTGTGCCCCGAGTCCAATTTCTTGGGCTGTTTCAAATCGACCTTCCAAATTTTGTCCCATTTCGACACCGTCGCGACAAATGACGAAATTGCCCGTGGTGCGATTTTTCTTTGTTAATTTTCTCCCCAACACTTCTTCAACCAGACATAATTAATACGAAAATTAATTAGTCGGAGGCCTAAAAGAAGGAATTTGGCTAAAATCCCGTGGTCCTGGGTCTGTGCCCCAAGTCCAATTTCTGGGGCCGTTTCCAATCAACCTGCCAAATTTCGGCCCATTCCGACACCGTCGCGACAAATGACGAAATTTTCCTTGGTGCGGTTTTTCTTCGTTAATTTTCTATCCAGCACTTCTTCAACCTCACATAATTAATACGGAAATTAATTATTCGGAGGCCTAAACAAAGGAATTTGGCTAAAATCCCATGATCTCAGGTCTGTGCCCTGCGTCCAATTTCTGGGGCCGTTCCCAATCAACCTTCTAAATTTCGACCCATTCCGACACTGTCGCGACAAATGACCAAATTGCCCCTGGTGAGGTTAGGAAATTAAATATTCGGAGGCCTAAACGAGGGAATTTGGCTTAAATCCAGTGGTCTCGGGTCTATGCCCCGAGTCCAATTTCTGGGGCCGTTTCCAATCAACCTGGCAAATTTTGGCCCGTTCCGACACCGTTCCGACAAATGACAAAATTGCCCCTGGTTCAGTTTTACGTTGTTAATTTTCTGTCCAACACATCTTCAACCTGACATAATTAATACGAAAATTAATTATTCAGAGGCCTAAAAGAAGGAATTTAGCTAAAATCCCGTGATCCCGAGTATGTGCCCCGAGTCCAATTACTGGGGTCGTTTACAATCACCCTGCCAAATTTCGGCCCATTCCTACACCGTCGCGACAAAATACGAAATTGCCCCTGGAGTGATTTGGAAATTAATTATTCGAAGGCCTAAACGAGGGAATTTGGCTAAAATCCCGTGATCTCGGGTCTGTGCCCCGAGTCCAATTTCTTGGGCCATTTCAAATCAACCTTCCAAATTTTGTCCCATTCCGACACCGTCGCGACAAATGACGAAATTGCCCCTGGTGCGATTTTTCTTGGTTAATTTTCTCCCCAACACTTCTTCAACCAGACATAATTAATACGAAAATTAATTATTCGGAGGCCTAAACGAAGGAATTTGGCTAAATCCCATGATCCCGGGTCTTTGCCCCGAGTCCAATTTCTGGGGCCGTTTCCAATCAACCTGCCAAATTTCGGCCCATTTCGACACCGTCACGACATATGACGAAATTGCCCTTGGTGCGGTTTTTCTTTGTTAATTTTCTGTTCAACACTTTTTCAACCTGTCATAATTAACAAGGAAATTAATTATTTGGAGGTCTAAACAAAGGAATTTGGATAAAATCTAGTGATCCCGGGTCTGTGCCCCGAGACCAATTTCTGGGGCCATTTCCAATCAACCTGCCAAATTTCAGCCCATTCCGACACAATTATGACAACTGACAAAATTGCCACTGGTACGATTTTGCGTTGTTAATTTTCTGTCCAACACATCTTCAACCTGACGTAATTAACACGAAAATTAATTAATCGCAAGCCTAAACGAAGGAATTTGGCTAAAATCCCGTGATCCCAGGTCTGTGCCCCGAGTCCAACTTCTGGGCCATTTCCAATCAACCTGCCAAATTTTGGCCCATTCCGACACTGTCGCGACAAATGACGAAATTGCCCCTGGTGCAGTTTTTCGTTGCTAATTTTCTTTCCAACACATCTTTAGCCTGACTTAATACGGAAATTAATTATTCGGAGGCCTAAACGAAGGAATTTGGCTAAAATCCCGTGATCTCGGGTATGTGCCCCGAGTCCGATTTCTGGGGCCGTTTACAATCAACCTACCAAATTTCGGCCCATTCCGACACCATCGCGACAAAGGACGAAATTGCCCCTGGTACAGTTTTGAAATTAATTATTCGAAGACCTAAAAGAAAGAATTTGGCTAAAATCCTGTGGTCTTGGGTCCGTGCTTCGAGTCCAATTTCTAGGGCCATTTCTAATCATCCTGCCAAATTTTGGCCCATTCGGCACTGTCGCGAGAAATTAACAAATTGCCCCTGGTGCAGTTTGGAAATTAAATATTTGGAGGCCTAAACGAGGAAATTTGGCTAAAATCCCGTGGTCTCGGGTCTAACCCACGAGTCCAATTTTTGGGGCCGTTTCCAATCAACCTACCAAATTTCAACCCATTCCGACACCGTCACGACAAATGACAAAATTGCCCCTGGTGCGGTTTTACGTTGTTAATTTTCTGTCCAACACATCTTCAACCTGACATAATTAATACGAAAATTAATTATTCGGAGGCCTAAACGAAGGAATTTGGGTAAATTTTCGTGATCTCGGGTTTATGCCCCGAGTCCATTTTCTGGGCCCGTTTCCAATCAACCTGCCAAATTTCGGCACATTCTGACACCGTCATGACAAATGACAAAATTTCCCCTCAGGCGGTTTTTCTTTGTTAATTTTCTGTCCAACACTTCTTCAACCTGACATAATTAGTACGAAAATTAATTATTCGGAGACCTAAACGAAGGACTTTGCCAAAATCCCGTGATCCTGGGTCTGTGTCCCGAGTCCAACTTCTGAGGCCGTTTCCAATCAACCTGCCAAATTTTGGCCCATTCCGACACCGTCGCGACAAATTATGAAATTGCCCCTAGTGCAGTTTTTCATTGTTAATTTTCTGTCCAACACATCTTCAGCCTAACATAATTAGAACGGAAATTAATTATTCAGAGGCCTAAACGAAGGAATTTGGCTAAAATCCCGTGATCCCGGATCTGTGCCCCGAGTCCAATTTCTTGGGCCGTTTCAAATCAACCTTCCAAATTTTGTCCCATTCCGACACCGTCGCGACAAATGACGAAATTGCCCCTGGTGCGATTTTTCTTTGTTGATTTTCTCCCCAACACTTCTTCAACCAGACATAATTAATACGAAAATTAATTATTCGGAGTCCTAAACGAAGGAATTTGGTTAAAATCCCGTTATCTCGGGTTTGTGCCCCGAGTCCAATTTCTGGGGCCGTTTCCAATCAACCTTCCAAATTTCGGCCCATTCCGACACCGTTGCGACAAATGACGAAATTGCCCCTAGTGCGGTTTGGAAATTAATTATTCGGAGGCCTAAACGAGGGATTTTGGCTAAAATCCCGAGATCCCGGGACTGTGCTCGAGTCTAATTTATGGGGCCGTTTCCAATCAACCTGCCAAATTTTGTCCCATTCCGACACCGTCACGACAAATGATGAAATTGCCCGGGTGCAGTTTTTCTTTGTTAATTTTCTATCCAACACTTTTTCAACCTGATATAATTAATACGGAAATTAATTATTCGGAGGCCTAAATGAAGGGATTTGGCTAAAATCCTGTGATCCCGGGTCTGTGCCCTGAGTCCAATTTCTGAGCCCGTTTCAAATCATCCTGCCAAATTTCGGTCCATTTCAACACCGTCGCGACAAATGGCAAATTTACCCCTGGTGCGGTTTGGCGTTGTTGATTTTCTGCCCAATGCATCTGCAACCTGACATAATTAATAGGAAAATGAATTATTCGGAGGCCTAAACGAAGGAATTTGGCTAAAATCCCGTGATCTCGGGTCTGTGCCTCGAGTCCAATTTCTCAGGCCGTTTCCAATCAACCTGCCAAATTTCGGCCCATTCCGACACCATCATGACATATTACGAAATTAGCCCAGGTGCGTTTTTTCTTTGTTAATTTTCTGTCCAACACTCCTTCAACCTGACATAATTAATGAGGAAAATTAATTATTCGGAGGCTAAAACGAGGGAATTTGGCTAAAGTCCCGTGATCCCGGGTTTGTGCCTCGACTACAATTTCTAGGGCCGTTTCCAATCAACCTGTCAAATTTCGCCCATTTCGACACCATCACGACAAATGACAAAATTGCCCCTGGTGCGGTTTTGCGTTGTTAATTTTCTATCCAACACATCCTCAACCTGACATAATTAATACGAAAATTAATTATTCGGAAGCCTAAACGAAGAAATTTGGCTAAAATCCCGTGATCCCGGGTCTGTGCCCCGAGTCCAATTTCTCAGGCCGTTTCCAATTAACCTGCAAAATTTCGGCCCATTCCGACACCGTCGCGACAAATTATGAAATTGCCCCAGGAGTGGTTTTTCTTTGTTAATTTTCTGTCCAACACTTCTTCAACCTGACATAATTAATGATGAAAATTAATTATTCGGAGGCTTAAATGAGGGAATTTGGCTAAAGTCCCGTGATCCCGGGCCTGTGCCCCGACTCCAATTTCTGGGGTCGCTTCCAATCAACCTGTCAAATTTTGGCCCATTCTGACACCGTCACGAAAAATGACAAAATTGCCTCTGGTGCGATTTTGCGTTGTTAATTTTCTCTCCAACACATCCTCAACCTGACATAATTAATACGAAAATTAATTATTCGGAGGCGAAAACGAAGGAATTTGGCTAAAATCCCGCTATCCCAGGTCTGTGCCCCGAGTCCAATTTCTAGGGTCGTTTCCAATCAACCTGCCAAATGTCGATCCATTCCAACACCCTCGGGCGGTTTTTCTTTGTTAATTTTCTGTCCAACACTTCTTCAACCTGACATAATCAATACGAAAATTAATAATTCGGAGACCTAAATGAAGGACTTTGGCTAAAATCCCGTGATCCCGGGTCTGCGTCCCGAGTCCAACTTCTGGGGCCGTTTCCAATCAACCTGCCAAATTTCGGCCCATTCCGACACCGTCGCGACAAATTATGAAATTGCCTCTAGTGCGGTTTTGCTTTGTTAATTTTCTGTCCAACACATCTTCAGCCTGACATAATTAGAATGGAAATTAATTATTCAGAGGCCTAAACGAAGGAATTTGGCTAAAATCCCGTGATCCTATGTCTGTGCCCCGAGTCCAATTTCTGGGGCCGTTTCCAATCAACTTGCCAAATTTCGGCCCATTCGGACACTGTCGCGACAAATGACAAAATTGCCCCTGGCGCGATTTTGCGTTGTTAATTTTCTGTCCAACACATCTTTAGTCTAACATAATTAATACGAAAATTAATTATTCGGAGTCCTAAATGAAGGAATTTGTTTAAAATCCCGTTATCCCTGGTTTGTGCCCCGAGTCCAATTTCTGGGACTGTTTTCAATCAACCTGCCAAATTTCGGCCCATTCCAACACCGTCGCGACAAATGATGAAATTGCCCCTAGTGCAGTTTGGAAATTAATTATTCGGAGGCCTAAACGAGGGATTTTTGGCTAAAATCCCGAGATCCCGGGACTATGCCCCGAGTCTAATTTATGGGGCCGTTTCCAATCAACCTGCCAAATTTTGTCCCATTCTGACACCGTCCCGACAAATGACGAAATTGCCCGGGTGCAGTTTTTCTTTGTTAATTTTCTATCCAACACTTTTTCAACCAGATATAATTAATACGGAAATTAATTATTCGGAGGCCTAAACGAAGGGATTTGGCTAAAATCCTGTGATCCCGGGTTTGTGCCCCGAGTCCAATTTCTGGGCCCGTTTCAAATCATCCTGCCAAATTTAGGCCCATTTCGACACCGTCGGGACAAATGGCAAATTTGCCTCTGGTGCGGTTTTGCGTTGTTAATTTTCTGCCCAACGCATCTACAACCTGACATAATTAATATGGAAATTAATTATTCAGAGGCCTAAATGAAAGAATTTGGCTAAAATCCCATGATCTCGGGTCTGTACCTCGAGTCCAATTTCTCAAGCCATTTCCAATCAATCTGCCAAATTTAGGCCTATTCCGACACCATCGCGACATATTACGAAATTGCCCCAGGTGCGATTTTTCTTTGTTAATTTTCTGTCCAACACTTCTTCAACTTGGCATAATTAATGAGGAAAATTAATTATTCGGAGGCTAAAACGAGGGAATTTGGCTAAATTCCCGTGATCCCGGGTTTGTGCCCCAACTCCAATTTCTGGGGCCGTTTCCAATCAACTTGCCAAATTTCGGCCCATTCTGACATCGTCACGACAAATGACAAAATTGCCCCTGGTGCGGTTTTACATTGTTAATTTTCTGTCCAACACATCCTCAACTTGACATAATTAATACGGAAATTAATTATTTGGAGGCCAAAACGAAGGAATTAGGCTAAAATCCCGTGATCCTGGGTCTGTGCCCCGAGTCCAATTTTTGGGGCCATTTCCAATTAACCTGCCAAATTTCGGCCCATTCCGACACCGTCGCGACAAATGAGAAAATTTCCCCTCGTGCGGTTTTTCTTTATTCATTTTCTGTCCAACACTTCTTCAACCTGACATAATTAATATGGAAATTAATTATTCGGAGGCCTCTTCTTCAACCTGACATAATTAATATGGAAATTAATTATTCGGAGGCCTAAACGAAGGAATTTGGCTAAAATCACGTGATCCCGGGTCTGTGTCCCGAGTCCAATTTCTGGGGCCATTTCCAATCAACTGGCCAAATTTCGACCCATTCCGACACCGTCGAGACAAATGACGAAATTGCACCTGGTGCGGTTTTGCATTTTAATTTTCTGTCCAACACATTTTCAGCCAGACATAATTAGTACGGAAATTAATTATTAAGAGGCCTAAACGAAGGAATTTGGCTAAAATCCTGTGATCCTAGCTCTGTGCCCAATTTCTGGGGCCGTTTCCAATCAACATGCCAAATTTCAGCCCATTCCGATACCGTCGCGACAAATGACGAAATTGCCCCTGGTGCGATTTTGCGTTGTTAATTTTCAGTCCAACACATCTTCAGCCTGACATAATTAACAGGAAAATTAATTATTCGGAGGCCTAAACGAAAGAATTTGGCTAAAATCCCGTGGTCCTGGGTCTGTGCCCCAAGTCCAATTTCTGGGGCTGTTTCCAATCAACCTGCCAAATTTCGGCCCATTCCGACATCGTCGCGACAAATGACGAAATTTTCCCTGGTGCGGTTTTTCTTTGTTAATTTTATATCCAACACTTCTTCAACCTCACATAATTAATACGAAAATTAATTATTCGGAGGCCTAAACGAAGGAATTTGACTAAAATCCCGTGATCTCGGGTCTGTGCCCCGCGTCCAATTTCTGGGGCCGTTTCCAATCAACCATCCAAATTTCGGCCCATTTCGACACTGTCGCGACAAACGACGAAATTGCCCCTGGTGAGGTTTGGAGATTAAATATTCGGAGGCCTAAACGAGGGAATTTGGCTTAAATCCCGTGGTCTCGGGTTTGTGCCTCGAGTCCAATTTCTGGGGCCGTTCCCAATCAACCAGGCAAATTTCGGCCCATTTCGATACCGTCACGACAAATGACAAAATTGCCCTCGTTCGGTTTTGCGTTGTTAATTTTCTGTCCAACACATCTTCGAACTGACATAATTAATACGAAAATTAATTATTCTGAGGCCTAAACGAAGAAATTTGGGTAAAATCTCGTGATCTCGAGTTTGTGTCCCGAGTCCAATTTTTGGGGCCGTTTCCAATCAACATGCCAAATTTCGGCCAATTCCGACACCGTCACGGCAAATGATGAAATTGCCCTTGGTGCGGCTAGGAAATTAATTATTCAGAGGCCTAAACGAGGGAATTTGGCTAAAATCCCGTGATCCCGGGACTGTGCCCCGACTCCAATTTCTGGGGCCGTTTCCAATCAACTTGGCAAATTTCGGCCCATTCCGACACCGTTTCGACAAATGACGAAATTGCCCCAGGAGCAGTTTTTCTTTGTTAATTTTCTGTCCAACACTTCTTCCACCTGACATAATTAATGCGGAAATTAATTATTCCGAGGCCTAAACGAAGGAATTTGTCTAAAATCCCGTGATCCCGGGTCTGTACCCCAAGTCCAATTTCTAGGGCCGTTTCCAATCAACCTGCCAAATTTCGGCCCAATTAGACACCATCGCGACAAATGACAAAATTGCCCCCGGTACGGTTTTTCTTTGTAAATTTTCTATCCAACACTTCTTCAACCCGACATAATTAATATGGAAATTAATTATTCGGAGGCCCAAACGAAGGAATTTGGCTAAAATCCCGTGATCCCGGATTTGTGTCCCGAGTCCAATTTCTGGAGCCGTTTCCAATCTACCTGCCAAATTTCGACCCATTTCGATACCGTCGCGACAAATGACGAAGTTGCCCCTGGTGCGATTTTGCATTGTTAATTTTCTGTCCAACACATCTTCAGCCTGACATAATTAGTGCGGAAATTAATTATTCGGAGGCCTAAACGAAGGAATTTGGCTAAAATCCCATGATCCCGTGTCTGTGCCCCGAGTCCAATTGCTGGGCTTCTTTCCAATCAACTTGCCAAATTTCGGCCCATTCCGACACCATCGCGACAAATGACGAAATTGCCCCTGGTGCCGTTTTGCGTTTCTAATTTTCTGTCCAACACATCTTCAGCGTAACATAATTAATACGAAAATTAATTATTCGGAGGCCTAAACGAAGGAATTTGGTTAAAATCCCCTGATCCCGGGTCTGTGCCCCGAGTCCAATTTCTGGGGCCGTTTCCAATCAACCTGCCAAATTTTGGCCCATTCCGACTCCGTCACGACAAATGACGAAATTGCCCCTGGTGCGGTTTGGAAATTAATTATTCGGAGGCCTAAACGAGGGATTTTGGCTAAAATCCCAGATCCTGGGACTGTGCCCCGAGTCCAATTTCTGGGGCCGTTTCCAATCAACCTGCCAAATTTCGGCCCATTCCGACATCGTCGCGACAAACGACAAAATTGTCCCTCGTGCGGTTTGGAAATTAATTATTCGGACGCCTAAACGAGGGATTTTGGCTAAAATTCCGAGATCCCAAGACTGTGCCCCGAGTCCAATTTTTGGGGCCGTTTCCAATCAACTTTCCAAATTTCATCCCATTCCGACACCATCGCGACAAATGACAAAATTTCCCTAGTGCGGTTTTTCTTTGTTAATTTTCTGTCCAACACTTCTTCAACCTTACATAATTAATACGGAAATTAATTATTCGGAGGCCTAAATGAACGAATTTGGCTAAAATCCCGTGATCCCAGGTCTGTGCCCTGTGTCCAATTTCTCGATCCGTTTCAAATCATCCTATCAAATCTCGGTTCATTTCGCCACCGTCGTGACAAATGACAAATTTGCCCCTACTGCGGTTTTACGTTGTTAATTTTTTGCCCAACGCATCTACATCCTGACATAATTAATACGGAAATTAATTATTCGGAGGCCTAAACGAAGGAATTTAGCTAAAGTCCCGTGATCCCTGGTCTATCTCCCGGGTCCAATTTCTCAGGCCGTCTCCAATCAACCTGCCAAATTTCGGCCCATTCCGACACCGTCGCAACAAATGACGAAATTGCCCCAGGTACGGTTTTTCTTTGTTAATTTTCTGTCCAACACTTCTTCAACCTGACATAATTAATGAGGAAAATTAATTATTCGGAGGCTTAAATGAGGGAATTTGGCTAAAGTCCTGTGATCCCGGGTCTGTGCCTCGACTCCAATTTCTAGGGCCGTTTCCAATCAACCTGTCAAATTTCGGCCCATTCCGACGACGTCACGACAAATGACAAAATTGCCCCTAGTGCGGTTTTGCGTTGTTAGCTCCAACAGAAAAATATTGGAAGGGAAAAATACTTTAATTTTATGTCCAACATATCTTTAGCCTGACATAATTAATACGAAAATTAATTATTCGGAGGCCTAAATGAAGAAATTTGGCTAAAATCTCGTGACCTCGGGTCTGTGTTCCGAGTCCGATTTCTGGGGGCGTTTCCAATCACCTGCCAAATTTTGGCCCATTCCAACACCGTCGCGACAAATGATGAAATTGCCCATGGTGTGGTTTTTCTTTGTTAATTTTCTGTCCAACACTTCTTCAACCTGA
>NC_036253.1:15626096-15664559 GCF_002742605.1 Olea europaea var. sylvestris | reverse complement strand
CCGGGTCTGTGCCCCGAGTCCAATTTCTGGGGCCGTTTCCAATCAACCTGCAAAATTTCGACCCATTCCGACACTGTCGCGACAAATGACAAAATTGCCCCTGGCGTGATTTTACGTTGTTAATTTTCTGTTCAACACATCTTCAGCCTGACACAATTAATACGAAAATTAATTATTTGGAGGCCTAAACGAAGGAATTTGGCTAAAATCCCGTGATCCTGGCTCTGTGCCCCGAGCCCAATTTCTGGGGCCGTTTCCAATTAACCTGTCAAATTTCAGCCCATTCTGACATCGTCGTGACAAATGACAAAATTGCTCCTTGTGTGGTTTGGAAATAATTTAATTGGAGGCCTAAACGAGGGAATTTGGCCAAAATCCTGTGATCCCAGGTCAGTGCCTCGAGTCTAATTTCTAGGGCCGTTTCCAATCGACCTACCAAATTTCGGCCCATTCCGAGGCCGTCGCGTCAAATGATAAAATTACCCCTGGTGCAGTTTTGCGTTATTAATTTCTGTCCAACACATCTTCTATTGACATAATTAATAGGAAAATTAATTATTCGGAGGCCTAAACGTAGAAATTCGGCCAAAATCCTGTGAGGGAATTTGGCCAAAATCCTGTGATCCCAGGTCAGTGCCTCGAGTCTAATTTCTAGGGCCGTTTCCAATCGACCTACCAAATTTTGGCCCATTCCGAGGCCGTCGCGTCAAATGATAAAATTACCCTGGTGCAGTTTTGCGTTATTAATTTCTGTCCAACACATCTTCTATTGACATAATTAATAGGAAAATTAATTATTCGGAGGCCTAAACGTAGAAATTCGGCCAAAATCCCGTGTTCTTGGGTCTGTGCACCGAGTCCAGTTTCTTGGGCCGCTTCTAATCAACCTGCCAAATCTCGGCCCATTCCGACACCGTCGCGACAAATGATAAAATTGTCCCTGGTGCGGTTTGGAAATTAATTATTCGGAGGCCTAAACGAGGGAATTTGGCTAAAATCTCGTGATCCCGGGTTTGTGCCCTGAGTCCAATTTCTGGGGCCGTTTCCAATCAACCTACCAAATTTCGAGCCATTCCGACACCGTCGCGACAAATGACAAAATTGCCCCTGCCGCGATTTTACGTTGTTAATTTTCTGTCCAACACATCTTCAACCTGACATAATTAATATGGAAATTAATCATTCAGAGGCCTAAACGAAGGAATTTGGCTAAAATCCCGTGATCCCAGGTCTGTGCCCCGAGTCCAATTTGTGTGTCTGTTTCCAATCAACCTGCCAACTTTTGGCCGATTCCGGCACCGTCGCAACAAATGATGAAATTTTCCCTTGTGCGCATTTTCTTTATTAATTTTCTGTCCAACACCTCTTCAACCTGACATAATTAATACGAAAATTAATTATTCGGAGTCCTAAACGGAGGAATTTGGCTAAAATCCCGTGATACCGGGTCTGTGCTCCGAGTCCAATTTCTACGACTGTTTCCAATCAACCTGCCAAATTTCGGCCCATTCCGACACCGTCGCGAGTAATGACGAAATTTTCTCTGGTGCGGTTGTGCGTTGTTAATTTTCTATTCAACACATCTTCAACGTGACATAATTAACGCAAAAATTAATTATTCGGAGGCCTAAACGAAGGAATTTGGCTAAAATCTCGTGATCCCGGGTCTGTGCCCTAGTCAAATTTGTCGGGCAGTTTCCGATCAACCTGCCAAATTTCGGCTCATTCCGACATCGTTACGACAAGTGACGAAATTTCCCCTGGTGCGGTTTGTCTTTGTTAATTTTCTGTCCAACACTTCTTCAGCCTGACATAATTAATACGGAAATTATTTATTCAGAGGCCTAAACGAAGGAATTTGGCTAAAATCCCGTGATCCCGGGTATGTGCCCGACTTTAAATTCTCGGGCCGTTTCCAATCAACCAGCCAAATTTCGGCACATTCCGACACCGTCGCGACAAATGACAAAATTGTCCCAGGTGCGGTTTGAAAATTAATTATTCGGAGTCCGAAATAAGGGAAATTGGCTAAAATCCCGTGATCCCAAGTCTGTGCCCCGAGTCCAATTTCTGGGGCCGTTTCCAATCAACCTGCCAAATTTCGGCCCATTCCGACACCGTTGCGACAAATGACAAAATTACCCTTACTGCGATTTTGCGTTGTTAATTTTCTATCCAACACATCTTCAACCTAACATAATTAATACCTAAATTAATTATTCGGAGGCCTAAACGAAGGAATTTGGCTAAAATCCTGTATTCCTGGGTTCGTGCCCCGAGTCCAATTTCTGTGGCCGTTTCCAATCAACCTGCCAAATTTCGGCCCACTCCGACACCGTCGCGACAAATGACAAAATTGTCCTTGGTGCAGCTTGGAAGTTAATTATTCGGAGGCCAAAATGAGGGAATTTGGCTAAAATCCCGTGATCCCAAGTTTGTGCCCCGAGTCCAATTTTTGGGGCCGTTTCCAGTCAACCTGCCAAATTTCGGCCCATTCCGACACCGTAGCGAGAAATGACAAAATTAGCCGCGGTGCGGTTTTGCGTTGCTAATTTTTTGTCCACCACATCTTCAACCTAACATAATTAATACCTAAATTAATTATTCAGAGGCCTAAATAAAGGAATTTGGCTAAAATCCCGTATTCCTGGGTTCGTGCCTCGAGTCCAATTTCTGTGGTCGTTTCTAATCAACCTGCCAAATTTCGGCCCATTCCGACACCGTCGCGACAAATGACAAAATTGTCCTTGGTGCAGCTTGGGAATTAATTATTTGGAGGCCAAAACGAGGGAATTTGGCTAAAATCCCGTGATCCCAGGTCTGTACCCCAAGTCCAATTTCTGGGGCCGTTTCCAATCAACCTTCCAAATTTTGGCCCACTCCGACACCGTCGCGACAAATGACGAAATTGCCCATGGTGCGGTTTTTCTTTGTTAATTTTCTGTCCAACACTTCTTCAACCTGACATAATTAATAAGAAAATTAATTATTCGGAGGCCTAAACGAAGGAATTTGGCTAAAATCCCGTGATCCTAGGCCTGTGCCCCGAGTCCAATTTCTACGTCTGTTTCCAATCAACCTGCCAACTTTCGACCCATTCCGACACCGTCGTAACAAATGACGAAATTTTCCCTGGTGCGCGTTTTCTTTATTAATTTTCTGTCCAACACCTCTTCAACCTAACATAATTAATAAGAAAATTAATTATTCGGAGTCCTAAACGAAGGAATTTGGCTAAAATCCGGTGATCCCGGGTCTATGCTCTGAGTCCAATTTCTGCGACTGTTTCCAATCAACCTGCCAAATTTCAGCCCATTCCGACACCGTCGCGAGTAATGATGAAATTTCCCCTGTTGCGGTTGTGCGTTGTTAATTTTATGTTCAACACATCTTCAACATGACATAATTAATACGAAAATTAATTATTCGGAGGCCTAAACGAAGGAATTTAGCTAAAATCTCGTGATCCCGGGTCTGTGCCCCTAGTCAAGTTTGTTGGGCAGTTTCCAATCAACCTGCCAAATTTCGGCCCATTCCGACACCGTCACGACAAGTGACGAAATTTCCCTTGGTGCGGTTTGTCTTTGTTAATTTTCTGTCTAACACTTCTTCAACCTGACATAATTACTATGGAAATTAATTATTCGGAGGCCTAAATGAAGGAATATGGCTAAAACCCAGTGATCCCGGGTATGGGCCCCGAGTCCAATTTCTCGGGCCGTTTCCAGTCAACCTCCCAAATTTTGGCCCATTCCGACACCGTCGTAACAAATGACAAAATTGCCCGTTGTGCGGTTTGGAAATTAATTATTCGGAGGCCTAAACGAGGGAATTTGGATAAAATCCCGTGATCTCGGGTCTGTGCCCAAGTCCAATTTCTGGGGCCGTTATCAATCAACCTCCCAAATTTCGGCCAATTTCGACACCATCGCGACAAATGACGAAATTGCCCCTGGTGCGGTTTTTCTTTGTCAATTTTTTGTCCAACACTTCTTCCACCTAACATAATTAATATGGTAATTAATTATTTGGAGGCCTAAATGAAGGAATTTGGCTAAAATCCCGTGATCTCAGGTCTGTGCCCCGAGTCCAATTTTTGGGGCCGCTTCCAATCAACCTGCCAAATTGTGGCCCATTCCGACACCGTCACGACAAAGGAAAAAATTACCCTTACTGTTGTTTTGCATTGTTAATTTTCTGTCCAACACATCTTCAACCTAACATAATTAATACGGAAATTAATTATTCGGAGGGCTAAACGAAGGAATTTGGCCAAAATCCCGTAATCCCAGGTATGTGCCCCGAGTCCAATTTCTCGGGCCATTTCCAATCAACCTGCCAAATTTTGGCCCATTCAAATTGCTCCTGATGCGATTTTGTGTTGTTAATTTTCTGTCCAGTACTTCTTCAACTAGACATCATTAATACGAAAAATAATTATTCGGAGGCCAAAATGAAGGAATTGGGCTAAAATCCCGTGATCCCTGGTATGTGCCCCGAGTCCAATTTCTGGGGCCGTTTCTAATCAACCTTTCAAATTTCGGCCCAATTCGACACCGTCACGATAAATGATAAAATTGCCCCTGGTGTGATTTTTCTTTGTTAATTCTCTGTCCAACACATCTTCAACCTGACATAATTAATACGAAAATTAATTATTCGGAGGCCAAAACGAGGGAATTTGGCTAAAATCTCGTGATCCCGGGTCTTTGCCCCGAGTCCAATTTCTGGGGCCGTTTCAAATCAACCTGCCAAATTTCGGCCCATTCCGGCACCGTAGCGAGAAATGACAAAATTAGCGCCAGTGCGATTTTGTATTGCTAATTTTTTGTCCAACACATCTTCAACCTAACATAATTAATACCTAAATTAATTATTCGGAGGCCTAAACGAAGGAATTTGGCTAAAATCCCATATTCCTGGGTTCGTGCCTCGAGTCCAATTTCTGTGGCCGTTTCCAATCAACCTGCCAAATTTCAGCCCATTCCGACACCGTCGCGACAAATGACAAAATTGTCCTTGGTGCAGCTTGGAAATTAATTATTTGGAGGCCAAAACGAGGGAATTTGGCTAAAATCTCGTGATCCCGAGTCTTTGCCCCGAGTCAAATTTCTGGGGCCGTTTCCAATCAACCAGCCAAATTTCGGCCCATTCCGACACCGTCGCGAGAAATGACAAAATTGCCCTCGGTGCGATTTTGCGTTGCTAATTTTCTGTCCAACACTTCTTCAACCTGACATAATTAATAAGGAAATTAATTATTCGGAGGCCCAAACGAAGGAATTTGGCTAAAATCCCGTGATCCCAGGTCTGTGCCCCGAGTCCAATTTCTGCTGCTGCTTTTAATCAACCTGCCAACTTTCGGCCCATTCCGACACCGTCGCGACAAATGACGAAATTTTCCCGGGTGCGCATTTTTTTGTTAATTTTCTATCCAACACCTCTTCAACCTGGCATAATTAATACGGAAATTAATTATTCGGAGTCCTAAACGAAGGAATTTGGTTAAAATCCCGTGATCCCGAGTCTGTGCCCCGAGTCCAATTTCTGCGACTGTTTCCAATCAACCTGCCAAATTTCGGCCCATTCCGACACTGTCGCGACTAATAACGAAATTTCCCCTGGTGCGGTTTTGCGTTGTTAATTTTCTGTCCAACACATCTTCAAGCTAACATAATTAATACGAAAATTAATTATTCGGAGGCCTAAACGAAGGAATTTGGCTAAAATCCCGTGATCCCGGGTCTGTGCCCCGAGTCAAATTTTTCGGGCAGCTTCCAATCAACCTGCCAAATTTCGGCCCATTTCGACATTGTCGTGACAAGTGACGAAATTTCCCCTGGTGCGGTTTGTCTTTGTTAATTTTCTGTCTTACACTTCTTCAACCTGACATAATTAAAATGCAAATTAATTATTCAGAGGCCTAAACGAGGGAATTCGGCTAAAATCCCGTGATCTTGGGTCTGTGCCCGAAGTCCAATTTCTGGGGCCGTTATCAATCAACCTCCCAAATTTCGACCAATTTCGACACCGTCACGACAAACGACGAAATTGCCTCTGGTACGATTTTTCTTTGTTAATTTTTCTGTCCAACGCTTCTTCAACCTGACATAATTAATATAGAAATTAATTATTTGGAGGCCTAAACAAAGGAATTTGGCTAAAATCCCGTGATCCCAGGTCTGTGCCCCGAGTCCAATTTTTCGGGCCGTTTCCAATCAACCTGCCAAATTTCTACCCATTCCGACACCATTGCAACAAATGAAAAAATTACCCTTACTACGGTTTTGCGTTGTTAATTTTCTGTCCAACACATCTTCAACCTAACATAATTAATACGTAAATTAATTATTCGAAGGCCTAAACGAAGAAATTTGGCTAAAATCCCGTAATCCCAGGTCCATGCCCCGAGTACAACTTCTGGGCCCGTTTCCAATCAACCTTCCAAATTTCGGCCCATTCCGACACCGTCGCGACAAATGACAAAATTGTCCTTGGTGTAGCTTGGAAATTAATTATTCGGAGGCCAAAATGAGGGAATTTGGCTAAAATCCCGTGATCCCAAGCCTGTGCCCCGAGTCCAATTTCTGAGGCCGTTACCAATCAACTTGCCAAATTTCGGCCCATTCCGACACCGTCGTGAGAAAATGACAAAATTACCCCCGGTGCGGTTCTGCGCTGCTAATTTTCTGTCCAACACTTCTTCAACCTGACATAATTAATACGGAAATTAATTATTCGGAGGACTAAACGAAGGAATTTGGCTATAATCCCGTGATCCCAGGTCTGTGCCTCGAGTCTAATTTCTGCGGCTGTTTCAATCAATCTGCCCACTTTCGACCCATTCCGACACCGTCGCGACAAATGACAAAATTTCCCCTGGTGCGCATTTTTTTTGTTAATTTTCTGTACAACACCTCTTCAACCTGACATAATTAATACGAAAATTAATTATTCAGAGTCCTAAACGAAGGAATTTGGCTAAAATCCCGTGATCCAGGGTCTGTGCCCGAGTCCAATTTCTGCGACTGTTTCCAATCAACCTGCCAAATTTCGGCCCATTCCGACACCGTCGCGACTAATGATGAAATTTCCCCTAGTACGGTTTTACGTTGTTAATTTTCTATCCAACACATCTTCAACCTGACATAATTAATACGAAAATTAATTATTCGGAGGCCTAAACGAAGGAATTTGGCTAAAATTCCGTGATCCCGGGTCTGAGCCCCGACACAAATTTGTCGGGCAGTTTTCAATCAACTTGCCAAATTTCAGCCCATTCCTACACCGTCGCGACAAGTGACGAAATTTCCCCTAGTGCGGTTTGTCTTTGTTAATTTTCTGTCAAACACTTCTTCAACCTGACATAATTAATATGGAAATTAATTATTCGAAGGCCTGAACGAGGGAATTTGGCTAAAACCCCGTGATCCCGAGTATGGGCCTCGAGTCCAATTTTTCGGGCCGTTTCCAATCAACCTCCCAAATTTCGGCCCATTCCGACACCGTCATAACAAATGAAAAAATTACCCCTTGTGCGGTTTGGAAATTAATTATTCGGAGTCCTAAACGAGGGAATTTGGCTAAAATCCAGTAATCTCGGGTTTGTGCCCGAAGTCCAATTTCTGGGGCCGTTATCAATCAACCTGCCAAATTTCGGCCAATTCCGACACCGTCGTGACAAAGGACGAAATTGCCCATGGTGCGGTTTTTCTTTGTTAATTTCCTATCCAACATTTCTTCAACCTGACATAATTAATATGGAAATTAATTACTCAGAGGCCTAAACGAAAGAATTTGGCAAAAAACCCGTGATCCCGGGTCTGTGCCCCGAGTCCAATTTTTGGGGTGGTTTCCAATCAACCTTTCAAATTTCTACCCATTCCGACTCCATCGCGACAAATGAAAAAATTACCTTTACTGCGGTTTTGCGTTGTTAATTTTCTGTCCAGCGCATCTTCAACCTAACATAATTAATACGTAAATTAATTATTCGAAGGCCTAAACGAAGGAATTTGGCTAAAATCCCGTAATATCGGGTCCATGCCCCGAGTTCGATTTTTGGGGCCGTTTCCAATCAACCTGCCAAATTTTGGCCCATTTCGACAACGTCGCGACAAATGACAAAATTGTCCTTGGTGCTTGGAAAATAATTATTCGGAGGCCAAAACGAGGGAATTTGGCTAAAATCCCGTGATCCTAGGTCTGTGCCACGAGTCCAATTTTCGGGTTCGTTTCCAATCAACCTGCCAAATTTCGGCCCATTCCGACATCGTCGCGAGAAATGACAAAATTTCCCTCGGTACGGTTTTGCGTTGCTAATTTTCTGTCCAACACTTCTTCAACCAGACATAATTAATTATTCGGAGGCCTAAATGAAGGAATTTGGCTAAAATCCCGTGATCCCTGGTCTGTGCCCCGAGTCCAATTTTTGGGGCCGTTTCCAATCAACCTGCCAAATTTCGGCCCATTCCGACACCGTCGCGACAAATGAAAAAATTACCCTTACTGCGGTTTTGCGTTGCTAATTTTCTGTCCAACACATCTTCAACCTAACATAATTAATGCGTAAATTAATTATTCGAAGGCCTAAACGAAGGAATTTGGCTAAAATCCCGTAATCCCAGGTCCATACCCCGAGTCCAATTTCTGGGGCCGTTTCCATCAACCTGCCAAATTTCGGACCACTCCGACACCGTCGCGACAAATGACAAAATTGTCCCTGGTGCGGTTTGGAAATTAATTATCCGGAGGCCAAAATGAGGGAATTTGGCTAAAATCCCGTGATCCCGGGTCTGTGCCCCGAGTCCAATTTCTAGGGCCTGTTTCCAAACAACCTGCCAAATTTCGGCCCGTTCCGACTCCGTCGCGACAAATGACGAAATTGCCCCAGGTGCGATTTTGCGTTGTTTGTTTTCTGTCCAACACATCTTCAACCTAACATAATTAATACGAAAATTAATTATTCAGAGGGCTAAACGAAGGAATTTGGCCAAAATCCTGTGATCCCATGTATATGCCCCGAGTCAAATTTCTTGGGCCTTTTCCAATCAACCTGTCAAATTTTGGCCCATTCAAAATGGCGAAATTGCCCCTGGTGCAATTTTGCATTGTTAACTTTCTGTCCAACACTTCTTCAACCAGACATAATTAATACGAAAATTAATTATTCGGAGGCCTAAATGAAAGAATTTGGCTAAAATCCCGTGATCTCGGGTCTGTGCCCCGAGTCCAATTTCTGGGGCCGTTTCCAATCAACTTGCCAAATTTCAGCCCATTCCGACACCATCGCGGAAAATGACGAAATTTTCCAAGGTGTAGTTTTTCTTTGTTAATTTTCTGTCCAACACTTCTTCAGCCTGACATAATTAATACGGAAATTATTTATTCGGAGGCCTAAACGAAGGAATTTGGCTAAAATCCCGCGATCCCGCGTATGTGCTCGACCCCAAATTCTCGAGCCGTTTCCAATCAACCAGCTAAATTTCGGCCCATTTCGACACCTTCGCGACAAATGACGAAACTGTCCCTCGTGCAGTTTTTCTTTGTAAATTTTTTGTCCTACACTTCTTCAACCTGACATAATTATTACGGAAATTAATTATTCGAAGGCCTGAACGAAGGAATTTGGCTAAAATCCCGTGATCCCGGGTCTGTGCCCCGAGTCCAATTTTTGCGGCCGTTTCCAATCAACGTGCCAAATTTCGGCCCATTCCGACACCGTCGCGACAAATGAAAAAATTACCTTTACTGCGGTTTTGCGTTGTTAATTTTCCGTCCAACACATCTTCAACCTAACATAATTAATACGTAAATTAATTATTCGAAGGCCAAAACGAGGGAATTTGGCTAAAATGCCGTGATCCCGGGTCTATGCCTCGAGTCCAATTTCTAGGCCCGTTTCCAATCAACTGCCAAATTTCAGCCCATTCTGACACCGTCACAACAAATGACAAAATTGCCCCTGGTGCGATTTTGCGTTGTTAATTTTCTATCCAATACATCTTCAGCCTGACTTAATTAATACGGAAATTAATTATTCGAAGGCCTAAACGAAGGATTTGGCTAAAATCCCGTGATCTCGGTCTGTTCCTCGAGTCCAATTTCTGGGCCAATTTCCAATCAACCTGCCAAATTTCGGCCCGTTTCGACACCGTCCCGACAAATGACAAAATTGCCCCTGGTAAGATTTTGCGTTGTTAATTTTCTGTCCAACACATCTTCAACCTAACATAATTAATACGGAAATTAATTATTCAGAGGGCTAAACGAAGGAATTTGGCCAAAATCCCGTGATCTCAGGTATGTGCCCCGAGTCCAATTTCTCGGACCATTTCCAATCAACCTGCAAAATTTTGGCCCATTTAAAATGGCGAAATTGCCCCGGGTGCGATTTTGTGTTGTTAATTTTCTGTCCAACACTTCTTCAACCAGATATAATTAATACGAAAATTAATTATTCGGAGGCCTAAATGAAGGAATTTGGCTAAAATCCCGTGATCCCAGGTATGTGCCCCGAGTCCAATTTCTAGGGCCATTTCCATTTAACCTGTCAAATTTCGGCCCAATTCAACGCCGTCACGACATCTGACGAAATTGTCCCCGGTGCGATTTTTCTTTGTTAATTTTCTGTCCAACAAATCTTCAACCTGACATAATTAATGCGGAAATTAATTATTTGGAGGCCTAAACGAAGGAATTTGGCTAAAATCTCGTGATCCCGAGTCTGTGCCTCGAGTCCAATTTCTGGAGCTGTTTCCAATCAACTTGCCAAATTTTGGCCCATTCCGACATCGTCGCGGAAAATTACAAAATTTCCCGAGGTGCAGTTTTTCTTTGTTAATTTTCTGTCCAAAACTTCTTTAGCCTGGCATAGTTAATAAGGAAATTATTTATTCGGAGGCCTAAATGAAGGAATTTGGCTAAAATCCCGTGATCCCGGGTATGTGCCCGACTCCAAATTCTCGGGCCGTTTCCAATCAACCAGCCAAATTTTGGCCCATTCCGACACCGTCGCGACAAATGACGAAACTGTCCCTGGTGCAGTTTTTCTTTGTAAATTTTCTGTCCTACATTTCTTCAACCTGACATAATTATTACGGAAATTAATTATTCGAAGGCCTAAACGTAGGAATTTGGCTAAAATTCCGTGATCCCGGGTCTGCACCCCAAGTCCAATTTCTGGGCCAGTTTCCAATCAACCTGCCAAATTACGGCCAATTCTGACACCATCGCGACAAATGACAAAATTGCACTTGGTGCGATTTTGCATTGTTAATTTTCTGTCCAACACATCTTCAACCTGACATAATTAATACGAAAATTAATTATTCGGAGGCCTAAACGAAGGAATTTTACTAAAATCCCGTGATCCCAGGTCTGTGCCTCGAGTCTAATTTCTGAGGCCGTTTCCAATCAACTTGCCAAATTTCGGCCCGTTCCGACACCGTCCCGACAAATGACAAAATTTCCCCTGGTGAGGTTTTTCTTTTTTAATTTTTTGTCCAACACTTCTTCAGCCTGACATCATTAATACGGAAATTAATTATTTGGTGGCCTAAACGAAGGAATTTGGCTAAAATCCCGTGATCCCAGATCTGTGCCCCGAGTCAAATTTGTCGGGCAGTTTCCTATCAACCTGCCAACTTTCGGCCCATTCCGACACCGTCGCGACAAGTGACGAAATTTCCCTTGGTGCGGTTTGTCTTTGTTGATTTTCTGGCCAACACTTCTTCAGGCTGACATAATTAATACGAAAATTATTTTTTCGGAGGCCTAAACGAAGGAATTTGGGTAAAATCCCGTGATCCCGGGTCTGTGCCCCGAGTCCAATTTTCTGGGGCCGTTTCCAATCAACCTGTCAAATTTCGGCCCAATCCGACACCGTCGTGACAAATGACGAAATTGCCCCTGGTGCGATTTTTTTTCGTTAATTTTCTGTCCAACACATCTTCAACCTGACATAATTAATACGAAAATTAATTATTCGGAGGCCTAAACGAGGAATTCGGCTAAAATCTCGTCATCCCAGTTCTGTGCCCCGAGTCCAATTTCTGGGGACCATTTCCTATCAACTTTCCAAATTTCGGCCCATTCCGACACCGTCGCGAAAAATGACGAAATATCCACTGGTGCAGTTTTTCGTTGTTAATTTTCTGTCCAACACTTCTTCAGCCTGACATAATTAATACGAAAATTATTTATTTGGAGGCCTAAACGAAGGAATTTGGCTAAAATCCCGTGATCCCGGGTATGGGCCTCGAGTCCAATTTCTCGGGCCATTTCCAATCAACCTCCTAAATTTCGGCCCATTCCGACACCGTCCCTACAAATGACGAAATTACCCCCTGGTGCGATTTTACGTTGTCAATTTTCTATCCAACACTTCTTCAACCTAACATAACTATTACAGAATTTAATTATCCAGAGGCCTAAACGAAGGAATTTGGATAAAATCCCGCGATCCCGGGTCTGTGCCCAGAGTCCAATTTCTGGGGCCGTTTCCAATCAACCTGCCAAATTTTCGCTCATTCCGACACCATCACGACAAATGACAAAATAGCCCCCGGTGCAGTTTTACGTTGTTAATTTTCTGTCCAACACATCTTCAACCTATCATAATTAATACGTAAATGTATTATTCGGAGGCCTAAATGAAGGAATTTTGCAAAAATCCTGTAATCCCAGGTCCGTGCCCCGAGTCCAATTTCTGGGGCCGTTTCCAATCAACCTGCCAAATTTTGGCCCATTCCGACACCATCGCGACAAATGACAAAATTGCCCCTGGTGCGGTTTGGAAATTAATTATTTGGAGGCCTAAACGAGAGAATTTGGCTAAAATCCCATGATCTCGGGTCTGTGCCCGAAGTCCAATTTCTGGGGCCGTTACCAATCAACCTCCCAAATTTCGGGCAATTCCGACACCGTCACGACGAATGACGAAATTGCCCCTGGTGCGGTTTTTTTTTTGTTAATTTTCTGTCCAACACTTCTTCAACCAGACATAATTAATATGGAAATTAATTATTTGGAGGCCTAAATGAAGAATTTGGCTAAAATCTCGTGATCCCGGGCATGTGCTCCGAGTCCAATTTTTTGAGTCGTTTCCAATCAACTTGCTAAATTTTGGCCCATTCCGACACCGTCACGACAAATGACAAAATTGTCCCTGGTGCGGTTTGGAAATTAATTATTCAGTGGCCAAAACCAGGTAATTTGGGTAAAATCCCATGATCCCAGGTCTGTGCCCCGAGTCCAATTTCTAGGGCCGTTTCCAATCAACCTGCCAAATTTCAGCCCATTCCGACACTGTCGTGACAAATGACAAAATTACCCTTACTGCGATTTTGCGTTGTTAATTTTCTGTCCAACAAATCTTCAACCTAACATAATTAATAACTAAATTAATTATTCAGAGGCCTAAATAAAGGAATTTGGCTAAAATCCCATAATCCCGGGTCCGTGCCTCGAGTTCGGTTTGGAAATTATTTATTTGGAGGCCTAAACGAAGGAATTTGGCTAAAATCTCGTGATCATGGGTCTGTGCCCCGAGTCCAATTTATGGGGCCGTTTCCAATCAACCTGCCAAATTTCGGCCCATTTCGACACCGTCGTGACGAATGACGAAATTGTCCTTGGTGTGGTTTTTCTTTGTTAATTTTTTGTCCAACACTTCTTCAACCTGACATAGTTAATACGGAAATTAATTATTCGGAGGCCTAAATGAAGGAATTTGGCTAAAATATTGTGATCCCGGGTCTATTCCCCAAGTCCAATTTCTGGGGCCGTTTCCAATCAACCTGCCAAATTTCCGCCTATTTCGACACCGTTGCGACAAATGACAAGATTGCCCCTAGTGCGGTTTTGCATTGTAAATTTTCTGTCTAACACATCTTCAACCTGATATAATTAATACGGAAATTAATTATTCGAAGGCCTAAACGAAGGAATTTAGCTAAAATCCCATGATCTCGAGTAGGGGCCACGTGTCCAATTTTTCAGGCCGTTTCCAATCAATATCCCAAATTTCGGCTCATTCCGACACCGTCGCAACAAATGACGAAATTGTCCCCGGTGCGGTTTTGCGTTGTTAATTTTCTGTCCAGCACTTCTTCAAGCTGACATAACTAATACGAAAATTAATCATTTGGAGGCCTAAACGAAGGAATTTGGCTAAAATCCCGTGATCCCGGGTCTGTGCCCCGAGTCCAATTTCTTGGGTCATCTCCAATTAACTAACCAAATTTTGGCCCATTCACACACCGTCACGACAAGTGACAAAATTGCCTCGGGTGCGGTTTTACGTTGTTAGTTTTCTATCCAACATATCTTCAACCTAATATAATTAATACGTAAATTAATTATTCGGAGGCCTGAACGAAAGAATTTTGCTAAAATCCCGTAATCCAGGGTTTGTGCCCCGAGTCCAATTTCTGGGGCCGTTTCCAATCAACCTGTCAAATTTTGGCCCATTCCGACACCGTCTTGACAAATGACAAAATTGCCCTTGGTGCGGTTTGAAAATTAATTATTCGGAGGCCTAAACGAGGGAATTTGGCTAAATTTCTCGTGATCTTAGGACTGTGCCCGAAGTTTGATTTCTGGGGCCGTTACCAATCAACCTCCTAAATTTCGGCCAACTTTGACACTGTCGCGACAAATGACAAATTTGACCATGGTGCGATTTTTCTTTGTTAATTTTCTGTCCAACAAAGCTTCAACCTCACATAATTAATACGAAAATTAATTATTCGGAGGCCTAAACGAAGGAATTTGGCTAAAATCCCATTATCCCGGGTCTGTGCCCCGAGTTAAATTTCTCGGGCCATTTCTAATCAACCTTCCAAATTTCGGCCCATTCCGACACCATCGTGACAAATGACGAAATTGCCCCCGGTGCGGTTTTGCATTGTCAATTTTCTATCCAACACTTCTTCAACCTGATATAATTAATACGGAAATTAATTATCCGGAGGCCTAAACTAAGAAATTTAGCTAAAATCCCGTGATCTCGAGTCTGTGCCTCGAGTCCAATTTTTGAGGCCGTTTCCAATCAACCTGCCAAATTTCTACCCATTCCGATACCATCGCAACAAATGACGAAATTTTCCCTAGTGCGATTTTTCTTTGTTGATTTTCGGGCCAACACTTCTTCAACCTGACGTAATTAGTACGAAAATTATTTATTCGGAGACCTAAACAAAGGAATTTGGCTAAAATCTTGTGATCTCGGGTCTATGCCCTGAGTCCAATTTCTCGGGTTGTTTCCAATCAAACTACCAAATTTCGGCCCATTCCGACATTCTCGCGACAAATGACAAATTGCGCCTTGGTGCGGTTTTACGTTGTCAATTTTCTGTCCAACACTTCTTCAACCTGACATAATTAATACGAAAATTAATTATCCGGAGGCCTAAACGAAGGAATTTGGCTAAAATCTCGTGTTCCCGGGTCTGTACCCAGAGTCCAATTTCAGGGGCCATTTCCAATCAACCTAACGAATTTCGGCCCATTCCGACGCCGTCGCGACAAATGTCGAAATTGCCCCTAATGCGGTTTTTCTTTGTTAATTTTCTGTCCAACACATCTTCAACCTTACATAATTAATACTGAATTATTCAGAGGCCCAAACGAAGGAATTTGGCTAAAATCCCATTATCCCGGGTCTGTGCCTCGAGTCCAATTTTTGGGGCCCTTCCAATCAACCTGCCAAATTTTGGCCCAATTCGACACCGTCGTGATAAATGACAAAATTGCCCCTTGTGCGATTTTGCGTTGTTAATTTTCTGTCCAACACATCTTCAACCTGACATAGTTAATACGAAAATTAATTATTTAGAGGCCTAAACGAAAGAATTTCGCTAAAATCCCGTGACCAAGAGTATGTGCCCCTAATCCAATTTCTCGTGCCGTTTCCAATCAACCTGCCGAATTTCGGCCCATTCCGACATCGTCGCGACAAATGACGAAATTGCCCCTGGTGCGCTTTTACGTTGTTAATTTTCTGTCCAACACTTCTTCAACCTGACATAATTATTAAGGAAATTAATTATTCGGAGGCCTAAACGAAGGAATTTGGCTAAAATCCAGTGATACCGGGTCTCTGCCCCGAGTCAATTTCTGGGGCCGTTTCCAATCAACCTTCCAAATTTCGGCCCATTTCGACACCGTCGCGACAAATGACAAGATTGCCCTGGAGCGATTTTTCTTTGTTAATTGTCTGTCCAACACATCTTCAACCTGACATAATTAATATGAAAATTAATTATTCGAGGGCCTAAATGAAGGAATTTGGCTAAAATCTTGTGATCCCAGGTTTGTGCCCCGAGTCAAATTTCTCGGGCCGTTTCCAATCAACCTCCCAAATTTCGGCCCATTCCGACACTGTCACAACAAATGACGAAGTTTTCCCTTGGTGCTGTTTTGCGTTGTCATTTTTCTGTCCAACACTTCTTCAACCAGATATAATTAAGACGGAAATTAATTATCTGGAGGCCTAAACTAAGGAATTTGTCTAAAATCCCGTGATCTCGGGTCTTTGCCCCGAGTCCAATTTCTGAGGCCGTTTCCAACCAACCTGCAAAATTTCGGCCCATTCCGACACCGTCGCAACAAATGACGAAATTTCCCCTAGTGCGGTTTTTCTTTCTTGATTTTCTGACCAACATTTCTTCAGCCTGACATAGTTAATGCGGAAATTATTTATTCGGAGGCCTAAACGAAGGAATCTGGCTAAAATCCTGTGATCTCAGGTCTGTGCCACGAGTCCAATTTCTCGGGCCGTTTCCAATCAACCTACCAAATTTCGGCCCATTCCGATATTGTCGCAACAAATGACGAAATTGACCCCTGGTGCGATTTTACGTTGTCTATTTTCTGTCCAACACTTCTTCAAGCTGACATAATTAATACAAAAATTAATTATCCGGAGGCCTAAACAAAGGAATTTGGCTAAAATCTCGTGATCCTGGGTCTGTACCTAGAGTCCAATTTCTGGGCCCATTTCCAATCAACCTAACAAATTTTGGCCCATTCCGACACCGTCGCGACAAATGATGAAATTGACCCTGGTACGGTTTTTCTTTGTTAATTTTCTGTCCAACACATCTTCAACCTTACATAATTAATACGGAAATTAATTATTCGGAGGCCTAAACGAAGGAATTTTGCCACACCGTCGCGACAAATGATGAAATTGCCCCTGGACCGGTTTTTCTTTGTTAATTTTCTGTCCGACACATCTTCAACCTTACATAATTAATACGGAAATTAAGTATTCGGAGGCCTAAACGAAGGGATTTGGCTAAAATCCCGTGATCCAGGGACTGTGCCCGAGTCCAATTTCTGGGGCCGTTTCCAATCAACCTTGCCTCGGGTGCGATTTTACGTTGTTAATTTTCTGTCCGACACATCTTCAACCTTACATAATTAATACGGAAATTAAGTATTCGGAGGCCTAAACGAAGGGATTTGGCTAAAATCCCGTGATCCAGGGACTGTGCCCGAGTCCAATTTCTGGGGCCGTTTCCAATCAACCTTGCCTCGGGTGCGATTTTACGTTGTTAATTTTCTGTCCGACACATCTTCAACCTTACATAATTAATACGGAAATTAAGTATTCGGAGGCCTAAACGAAGGGATTTGGCTAAAATCCCGTGATCCAGGGACTGTGCCCGAGTCCAATTTCTGGGGCCGTTTCCAATCAACCTTGCCTCGGGTGCGATTTTACGTTGTTAATTTTCTGTCCGACACATCTTCAACCTTACATAATTAATACGGAAATTAAGTATTCGGAGGCCTAAACGAAGGGATTTGGCTAAAATCCCGTGATCCAGGGACTGTGCCCGAGTCCAATTTCTGGGGCCGTTTCCAATCAACCTTGCCTCGGGTGCGATTTTACGTTGTTAATTTTCTGTCCGACACATCTTCAACCTTACATAATTAATACGGAAATTAAGTATTCGGAGGCCTAAACGAAGGGATTTGGCTAAAATCCCGTGATCTCGGGTCTATGCCCCGATTCCAATTTTTGAAGTCGTTTCCAATAAACCTACCAAATTTTGGCCCATTCAGACACCGTCACGACAAATGACAAAATTGCCTCGGGTGCGGTTTTGCGTTGATAATTTTCTGTCCAACATATCTTCAACCTAACATAATTAATACGTAAATTAATTATTAGGAGGCCTAAACGAAGGAATTTTGCCAAAAACCCGTAATCCTGGGTTTATGTCCCCAGTCCAATTTCTGGGGCCGTTTCCAATCAACCTGCCAAATTTTGGCCCATTCCGACACCGTCTTGACAAATGACAAAATTGCCCCTGGTGAGATTTGGAAATTAATTTTTCGGAGGCCTAAACGAGGGAATTTGGCAAAAATCCCGTGATCTCAAGTCTGTACCCCGAAGTCCAATTTCTGGGGCCATTACCAATCAACATCCCAAATTTCGACCAATTTCGACATCGTCACGACAAATGACGAATTTACCCTTGGTGCGGTTTTTATTTGTTAATTTTCTGTCCAACGCATCTTCAACCTGACATAATTATTACAAAAATTAATTATTTGGAGGCCTAAACGAAGGAATTTAGCTAAAATCCCATGATCCCAGTTCCGTGCCCCAAATTTCTCGGGCCATTTCTAATCAACCTTCCAAATTTCGGCCCATTCCGACACCGTCGTCACAAATGACGAATTGCCCCCGGGTGCGGTTTTGCATTGTCAATTTTCTGTCCAACACTTCTTCAACCTGACATAATTAATACGGAAATTAATTATCCGGAGGCCTAAACTAAGGAATTTGGCCAAAATCCCGTGATCTCGGGTTTGTGTCCCGAGTCCAATTTCTAAGGCTGTTTCCAATCAACCTGCCAAATTTCGGCCCATTCCGACACCGTCGCGACAAATCACAAGATTGCCCCTAATGCGGTTTTGCGTTGTTAATTTTCTGTCCGACACATCTTCAACCTGACATAATTAATACGAAAATTAATTATTCGGAGGCCTAAATGAAGGGATTTGGCTAAAATTTCGTGATCCCGGGTATGGGCCCCGAGCCCAATTTCTCAGGCCGTTTCCAATCAAACTCCCAAATTTCGGCCCATTCCGACACCGTCGCGACCAATGATGAAATTGCCCCTGGTGCGGTTTTACGTTGTTAATTTTCTGTCCAACACTTCTTCAACCCGACATAATTATTACAAAAATTAATTATCGGAGGCCTAAACGAAGGAATTTGGCTAAAATCCCGTGAAACCAGGTCTCTGCCCCGAGTCCAATTTCTGGGGCCATTTCCAATCAACCTGCCAAATTTCGGCCCATTTCGACACCGTCGCGGCAAATCACAAGATTGCCCCTGGTGCGGTTTTTCTTTGTTAATTTTCTGTCCAACACAACTTCAACCTGACATAATTAATACGAAAATTAATTATTCGGAGGCCTAAACGAAGGGATTTGGCTAAAATCCCGTGATCCCGGGTATGGGCCCCGAGCCCAATTTCTCAGGCCATTTCCAATCAAACTCCCAAATTTCGGCCCATTCCGACACCGTCGCGACCAATGATGAAATTGCCCCTGGTGCGGTTTTACGTTGTTAATTTTCTGTCCAACACAACTTCAACCTGGCATAATTAATACGAAAATTAATTATTCGGAGGCCTAAACGAAGGAGTTTAGCTAAAATCCCGTGATCCCGGGTATGGGCCCCGAGCCCAATTTCTCAGGCCATTTCCAATCAAACTCCCAAATTTCGGCCCAGTCCGACACCGTCGCGACAAATGATGAAAGTGCCCCTGGTGCGGTTTTACGTTGTTAATTTTCTGTCCAACACAACTTCAACCTGACATAATTAATACGAAAATTAATTATTCGGAGGCCTAAACGAAGGAATTTGGCTAAAATCTCGTGATCCCAGGTTTGTGCCCCAAGTCAAATTTCTCGGGTTGTTTCCAATCAACCTCCAAAATTTCGGCCCATTCCGACACCATCGCGACAAATGACGAAGTTTTCCCTTGGTGCTGTTTTGCGTTGTCAATTTTCTGTCCAACACTTCTTCAACCTGATATAATTAAGACGAAAATTAATTATCCGGAGGCCTAAACTAAGGAATTTGGCTAAAATCCCGTGATCTCAGGTCTTTACCCCCTAGTCCAATTTCTGAGGCCGTTTCCAATCAACCTGCAAAATTTTGGCCCATTCCGACACCGTCGCAACAAATGACGAAATTTCCCCTAGTGCGATTTTTCTTTGTTGATTTTCTGGCCAACACTTATTCAGCCTGACATAATTATTACGAAAATTATTTATTAGGAGGCCTAAACAAAGGAATTTGGCTAAAATCCTATGATCTCGGGTCTTTGCCCCGAGTCCAATTTCTCGGGCCGTTTCCAATCAACCTACCAAATTTCGGCCCATTCCGACATTGTCGTGGCAAATGACGAAATTGCCCCCTGGTGCGGTTTTACGTTGTCAATTTTCTGTCCAATACTTCTTCAACCTGACATAATTAATACGGAAATTAATTATCCGAAGGCCTAAACGAAGGAATTTGGCTAAAATCTCGTGATCCCGGGTCTGTACCTAGAGTCCAATTTCTGGGGCCATTTCCAATCAACCTAACAAATTTCGGCCCATTCAGACACCATCGCGACAAATGATGAAATTGCCCCTGGTGCGGTTTTTCTTTGTTAATTTTCTGTCCAACACATCTTCAACCTTACATAATTAATACGGAAATTAATTATTCGGAGGCCTAAATGAAGGAATTTAGCTAAAATCCTGTGATCCGGGGTATGGGCCCCGAGTCCAATTTCTCGGGCCATTTCCAATCAAACTCCCAAATTTCAGCCCATTCCGACACCGTTGCGACAAATGACGAAATTGCCCCCAGTGCGGTTTTGCGTTGTCAATTTTCTGTCCAACGCTTCTTCAACCTGACATAACTAATACGTAAATTAATTATCCGAAGGCTTAAACGAAGGAATTTGGCTAAAATCCCGTGATCTCTGGTCCTTGCCCCGATTCCATTTTCTGGGGTCGTTTCCAATCAACTTGCCAAATTTCGGCCCATTCAGACAACGTCACGACAAATGACAAAATTGCCCCGGGTGCGGTTTTGCGTTGATAATTTTCTGTCCAACATATCTTCAAGCTAACATAATTAATACGTAAATTAATTATTCAGAGGCCTAAACGAAGGAATTTTGCTAAAATCTCGTAATCCCGAATTTGTGCCCCCAGTCCAATTTCTGGGGCTGTTTCCAATCAACCTGCCAAATTTTGGCCCACTCCGACACCGTCTTGACAAATGACAAAATTGCCCCTAGTGCGGTTTGGAAATTAATTATTCGGAGGCCTAAACGAGGGAATTTATCGAAAATCCCATGATCTCGGGTCTGTACCCGAAGTTCGATTTATGGGGCCGTTACCAATCAACCTCCCAAATTTCGGACAATTCCGACACTGTCACGACAAATGACGAATTTACCCCTGGTGCGGTTTTTATTTGTTAATTTTCCAACGCATCTTCAACCTGACATAATTATTACGAAAATTAATTATTCGGAGGCCTAAACGAAGGAATTTAGCTAAAATCCCATGATCTTGGGTCCGTGCCCCTAGTCAAATTTCTCGGGCCATTTCTAATCAACCTTCCAAATTTCGGCCCATTCCGACACCGTCACGACAAATGATGAAATTGCCCCCGGGCGCGATTTTGCATTGTCAATTTTCTGTCCAACACTTCTTCAACCTGACATAATTAATACGAAAATTAATTATCCGGAGGCCTAAACTAAGGAATTTGGCTAAAATCCCGTGATCTCGGGTCTGTGCCTCGAGTCCAATTTCTGAGGCTGTTTCCAATCAACCTGTGAAATTTCAATCTATTCCGACACCATCGTAACAAATGACGAAATTTCCCCTAGTGCGATTTTTCTTTGTTGATTTTCTGGCCAACACTTCTTCAACCTGACATAATTAATACGGAAATTATTTATTCGGAGGCCTAAACGAAGGAATTTGGCTAAAATCCTGTGATCTCGGGTATGGCCCGAGTCCAATTTCTCGGGCCATTTCCAATCAACCTACCAAATTTCGGTCCATTCCGACATTGTCGTGACAAATGACGAAATTGCCCCCTGGTGCGGTTTTACGTTGTCAATTTTCTGTACAACACTTCTTCAACCTGACATAATTAATACGGAAATTAATTATCTGGATGCCTAAATGAAGGAATTTGGCTAAAATCTTATGATCCCGGGCCTGTACCCAGAGTCCAATTTCTAAGGCCATTTCCAATCAACCTAACAAATTTTGGCCCATTCCGACACCGTCGCGACGAATGACGAAATTGCCCCTTGTGCTGTTTTTCTTTGTTAATTTTCATTTCAACACATCTTCAACCTTACATAATTAATACGAAAATTAATTATTCGGAGGCCTAAACGAAGGAATTTGGCTAAAATCTCGTTATCTTGGGTCTGTGTCCTGAGTCCAATTTCTGGGGCCCTTTCCAATCAACCTGCTAAATTTTGGCCCAATCCGACACCGTTGTGATAAACGACAAAACTACCCCTGGTGCGGTTTTGCGTTGTTAATTTTCTATCCAACACATCTTCAACCTGACATAGTTAATACGAAAATTAATTATTCTGAGGCCTAAACAAAGGAATTTGGCTAAAATCCCATGACCACGGGTATGTGCCCCGAATCCAATTTCTCGTGCCGTTTCCAATCAACCTGCCAAATTTCGGCCCATTCCGACACCGTCGCGACAAATAGCGAAATTGCCCCTAATGCGATTTTACGTTGTTAATTTTCTGTCCAACACTTCTTCAACTTGACATAATTATTACGAAAATTATTTATTCGGAGGCCTAAACGAAGGAATTTGGCTAAAATCCCGTGATACTGGGTCTCTGCCCCGAGTACAATTTCTGGGGCCGTTTCCAATCAACCTGCCGAATTTCGGCCCATTCCGACACAATCGCGACAAATGACAAGATTGCCCCTGGTGCGGTTTTGCGTTGTCAATTTTCTGTCCAACACATCTTCAACCTGACATAATTAATACGAAAATTAATTATCTGGAGGCCTAAATGAAGGAATTTGGCTAAAATCTTATGATCCCGGGCCTGTACCCAAAGTCCAATTTCTAAGGCCATTTCCAATCAACCTAACAAATTTTGGCCCATTCCGACACCGTCGCGACGAATGACGAAATTGCCCCTTGTGCAGTTTTTCTTTGTTAATTTTCTTTTCAACACATCTTCAACCTTACATAATTAATACGAAAATTAATTATTCGGAGGCCTAAACGAAGGAATTTGGCTAAAATCTCGTTATCCTGGGTCTGTGTCCCGAGTCCAATTTCTGGGGCCGTTTCCAATCAACCTGCTAAATTTTGGCCCAATCCGACACTGTTGTTATAAACGACAAAACTACCCCTGGTGCGGTTTTGCGTTGTTAATTTTCTGTCCAACACATCTTCAACCTGACATAATTAATACGAAAATTAATTATTCTGAGGCCTAAACAAAGGAATTTGGCTAAAATTCCATGACCACGGGTATGTGCCCCGAATCCAATTTCTCGTACCGTTTCCAATCAACCTGCCAAATTTCGGCCCATTCCGACACCGTCGTGACAAATGGCGAAATTGCCCCTGATGCGATTTTACGTTGTTAATTTTCTGTCCAAAACACTTCCTCAACCTGACATAATTATTATGGAAATTAATTATTCGTAGGCCTAAAAGAAGGAATTTGTCTAAAATCCCGTGATACCGGGTCTCTGCCCTGATTGCAATTTCTGGGGCCGTTTCCAATCAACCTGCCAAATTTCGGCCCATTCCGACACCGTCGGGACAAATGACAAGATTGCCCTTGGTGCGGTTTTGCGTTGTTAATTTTCTGTCCAACACATCTTCAACCTGATATAATTAATACGAAAATTAATTATTTGAAGGCCTAAACGAAGGAATTTGGCTAAAATCCCGTGATCCCAGGTATGGGCCCTGAGTCCAATTTCTCGGGCCATTTCCAATCAAACTCCCAAATTTCGGCCCATTCCGACACCGTCGCGACAAATGACGAAATTGCCCCCGGTGCGGTTTGGCGTTGTCAATTTTCTGTCCAGCACTTCTTCAACCTCACATAACTAATACGGAAATTAATTATCCGGAAGCCTAAACGAAGGAATTTGGCTAAAATCCCGTGATCTCGGGTCTGTCCCCAGGTCCAATTTTTGGGGTCGTTTCCAATCAACCTGCCAAATTTAGGCCCATTCAGACAACGTTATGACAAATGATAAAATTGCCCTGGGTGCGATTTTGCGTTGATAATTTTCTGTCCAACATATCTTCAACCTAACATAATTAATACGTAAATTAATTATTTGGAGGCCTAAACAAAGGAATTTTGTTAAAATCCCGAAATCCCGGGTTTGTGCCCCTAGTCCAATTTCTGGGGCCGTTTCCAATCAACTTGCCAAATTTTGGCCCATTCTGACACCGTCTTGTGAAATGACAAAATTGCCCCTGGTACGGTTTGGAAATTAATTATTCGGAGGCCAAAATGAAGGAATTTGGCTAAAATCCCATTATCCCAGGTCAGTGCCCTGAGTCCAATCTCTGGGGCCCTTTCCAATCAACCTGCCAAATTTTGGCTCAATCTGACACCGTCGTGATAAATGACAAAATTGACCATGGTGCGGTTTTGCGTTGTTAATTTTCTGTCCAACACATCTTCAAACTGACATAGTTAATACGAAAATTAATTATTCTGAGGCCTAAACGAAGGAATTTAGCTAAAATCCCGTGACCACGGGTATGTGCCCTGAATCCAATTTCTCGGGCCGTTTCCAATCAACCTACCAAATTTTGGCCCATTCTGACACCGTCGCGACAAAAGACGGAATTGCCCCTGGTACGGTTTTGCGTTGTTAATTTTCTGTCCAACACTTCTTCAACCGGACATAATTATTAAGGAAATTAATTATTCGGAGGCCTAAACGAAGGAATTTGGCTAAAATCCCGTTATCCTGGGTCTGTACCCTGAGTCCAATTTCTGGGGCCCTTTCCAATCAACCTGCCAGTTTTTGGTCCATTCCGACACCGTCGTGATGAATGACAAAATTGTCCCTAGTGTGGTTTTGCATTGTTAATTTTCTGCCCAACACATCTTCAACCTTACATAATTAACGCGAAAATTAATTATTCGGAGGCCTAAACGAATGAATTTGGCTAAAATCCTGTTATCCCAGGGTCTGTACATCGAGTCCAACTTCTGGGGCCCTTTCCAATCAACTTGCCAAATTTCGGCCCATTCTGACACCGTCGCGATAAATGACAAAATTGCCCCTGGTGCGGTTTTGTGTTGTTAATTTTCTATCCAACACATCTTCAACCTGACATAATTAATACGAAAATTAATTATTTGGAGGCCTAAACGAAGGTATTTGGCTAAAATCCCGTGACCACGGGTCTATGCCCCGAGTCCAGTTTCTGGGGCCGTTTCCAATCGCCTGCCAAATTTTGGCCCATTCTGACACCAGCTCGACAAATGACGAAATTTTCCCTGATGTGATTTTTCTTTGTTAATTTTCTGTCCGACACTTCTTCAGCCTGACATAATTAATACGTAACTTAATTATTCGGAGGCCTAAACTAGAAATTTGGCTAAAATCTCGTGATCCCGAGTCTGTGCCCCAAGTCCAATTTCTGGGGCCGTTTCCAATCAACCTGCCAAATTTCGGCCCATTCTGACACCGTCGCGATAAATGACGAAATTGCCCCTGTTGCGTTTTGCGTTGTTAATTTTCTGTCCAACACATCTTCGACCTGACATAATTAATACGAAAATTAATTATTCAGAGCATAGTTGTCAAACCCGACCCGAACAACGCAGTGGGTCAACGGGTCAGTGGTTCAACCGGCGACTCGGTGGTTCAACCGGCGAGTCATTTCTTATCAAAAATAATATTAACTATTTCCATTGAATGAGAAAAATTTTCCATTTTCTATTAAAAACTAAATTAACCTCGTATTGTTTTGTTAAGTAAATATCAGTTTGTATCCCTATTTCACAAATTCTACATCATAGATAGTGAAATCTGAATTTGAAACAATAAACACAACAATCAATCATATAAAAATCTTACAGCATGCTCACAAAGCTACAAAAAGAATCATTACAACAATTGAGATTTACAGCATGCTTACAAAGCTAATTAGCTAACTAAATTACAACAATTGATCAACATGCAATTAATGGAATCTACCAAAAAAAATCCATAAACTAAAGAACTAAAACTGTGAAATTCAATCAAACATATGCACACATCAAATTACGAAATGGAAATACCCAGTAACGCACATATGGATCCGATTTGCAATAAAAATTGGAGGACAGAAAATTGAAATTTACAAAGAAAATGGAAATACCAAGCAACGCACATATGAATCAGATTTGCAGCAAAAATTTGAGGACAGAAAATTGAAATTTACAGAGAAAATGGAAATACCCAGCACAGAAAATTGAAATTTACAAAGAAAATAGAAATACCCAACAGCACAATATGGATTAGATTTTCTTTTTGTAGATTCCACTAAAATTTAAACTAACATCTTCTTCTTCCATCTATTATAACTTGAAATTTGAAGTTTGGACTCTTGGGAGTGAAATTTCGACTTGCAAGAGACGGGCTGCTCTGCTATGGGGGTAGGGTAAATATTTCGAGTTTGAGTTCGACTGTGAAGGAGAATGAGAGAGGGTTTTTATACAAAGTATTTGGACCGGACGATTTCTTTAAAATTTGGGCCCGCGGTTCAAAGGAAAAATCGACGATTTCTTTAGGTTTTATTTGGTCAATTGCAGATTTAAAATATCAGGTGGCTCGGACCGGACCATAGTCCGGTTCAACGGTTTTCGGTTCAAACCGGTCGGTCCGGTCCGGGTCTAATAACTATGATTTGGAGGCCTACATGAAGGAATTTGGCTAAAATCTCGTGATCCCGGGTCTGTGCCCCGAGTCAAATCTCTGGGGCCATTTCCAATCAACCTGCCAAATTTCGACCCATTCCAACACCGTCGCGACAAATGACAAGGTTGCCCCTGGTGCGATTTTACGTTGTTAATTTTCTATCCAGCACATCTTCAACCTGACATAATTAATACGAAAATTAATTATTCGGAGGCCTAAACGAAGGAATTTGGCTAAAATCTCGTGATCCCGAGTCTGTGCCCTGATAAGGAAATTAATTATTCGGAGGCCTAAACGAAGGAATTTGGCTAAAATCTCGTGATCCCGGGTCTGTGCCCCTAGTCAAATTTCTTGGGCCGTTTCCAATCAACCTGCCAAATTTCGACCCATTCCAACACCGTCGCGACAAATGACAAGATTGCCTGTGGTGCAGTTTTACGTTGTTAATTTTCTGTCCAACACATCTTCAACATGGCGTAATTAATGCGAAAATTAATTATTCGGAGGTCTAAATGAAGGAATTTAGCCAAAATCTCGTGATCCCGAGTCTGTGCCCTGAGCCAAATTTCGGGGGTCATTTCCAATCAACCTGCCAAATTTTGGCCGATTCCGACACCGTCGCGACAAATGACAAAATTGCCCCTGGTGTGGTTTGGAAATTAATTATTCGGAGGCCTAAACGAGGGACTTTAGCTAAAATCCCGCGATCCCAGGCCTGTGCCCCGAGTCAATTTCTAGGGCTGTTCCCAAACAACCTATCAAATTTCAGCCCATTCCGACACCGTCGCGACAAATGACAAAATTGCCACTGGTACGGTTTTGCGTTGTTAATTTTCTGTCCAACACATCTTCAACCTGACATAATTAATACGAAAATTAATTATTCGGAGGTCTAAATGAAGGAATATGGCTAAAATCCCATGATCTCGGGTTTGTGCCCCGAGTCCAATTTCTCGGGCCTTTTCCAATCAACCTGCCAAATTTCAGGCCCTTCCGACACCGTCGCGACAAATGACGAAATCTCCCCTTGCGCGATTTTTCTTTGTTAATTTTCTGTCCAGCACTTCTTCAACCTGACATAATTAATACGGAAATTAATTACTCGAAGGCCAAAACGAAGGAATTTTGCTAAAATCCCGTGATCCCGGGACTGTGCCCCGAGTCCAATTTTTGAGGCCGTTTCCAATCAACCTGCAGAATTTCGGCCCATTCCGACACCATCGCGACAAATGACAAAATTTTCCCTAGTGCGATTTTTCTTTTTTAATTTTCTGTTCAACACTTCTTCAGCCTGACATAATTAATACGGATATTAATTATTCGGAGGCCTAAACGAAGGAATTTGGCTAAAATCCCATAATCCCGGGTCCATGCCCGAGTCAAATTTGTAGGGCCGTTTCCAATCAACCTGTCAAATTTCGGCCCATTCCGACACCGTCGCAACAAATGACAAAATTGCCCCTTGTGTGGTTTTGAAATTATTTATTCGGAGGCCTAAATGAGGGAATTTGGCTAAAATCCTGTGATCTCGGGCTTGAGCCCGAAGTCCAATTTCTGGGGCCGTTACCAATCAACCTCCCAAATTTCAACCAATTCTGACATCATCGCGACAAACGACGAAATTGCCCCTGGTACGGTTTTTCTTTGTGAATTTTTTGTCCAACACTTCTTCAACCTAACATAATTAATATGGAAATTAATTATTCGAAGGCCTAAACGAAGAAATTTGGCTAAAATCCCGTAATCTCGGGTCCATGCCCCGAGTCCAATTTCTGGGGCCGTTTCCAATCAACCTGTCAAGTTTCGGCCCATTCCGACACCGTCACAACAAATGATAAAATTGCCCCTTGTGCCGTTTGGAAATTATTTATTCGACGACCTAAACGAGGGAATTTGGCTAAAATCCCGTGATCTCGGGCCTGAGCCCGAAGTCTAATTTCTAGGGCCGTTACCAATCAACCTCCCAAATTTCGGCCAATTCCGACATCATCGCGACAAATGACGAAATTGCCCCTGGTGCGATTTTTCTTTGTTAATTTTCTGTCCAACACTTCTTCAACCTGACATAATTAATATGGAAATTAATTATTCGGAGGCCTAAACGAAGGAATTTGGCAAAAATCCCGTGATCCCGGGTTTGTGTCTCGAGTTCAATTTTTGGGGCCGTTTCCAATCAACCTGCCAAATTTCGGCCCATTCCGACACCGTCGCGACAAATGACGAAATTGCCCCTGGTGCGATTTTTCTTTGTTAATTTTCAGTCCAACACATCTTCAACCTGACATAATTAATACGAAAATTAATTATCCGAAGGTCCAAACGAAGGAATTTGGCTAAAATCCCGTGATCCCTGGTCTGTACCATGAGTCCAATTTCTGGGGCAGTTTCCAATCAACCTGCCAAATTTCGGCCCATTCCGACACGTCGTGACAAATGACAAAATTGCCCCTGGTGTGGTTTTGCGTTGTTAATTTTCTGTCCAAAACATCTTCAGCCTAACATAATTAATACGAAAATTAATTATTCGGAGGCCTAAACGAAAGAATTTGGCTAAAATCTCGTGATCTCGGGTCTTTGCCTCAAGTCTAATTTCTGGGGCCGTTTCCAATCAACCTGCCAAATTTCGACCCATTCCGACACCATCGCGACAAATGACGAAATTGCCCCTAGTGCGGTTTTTCTTTGTTAATTTTATGTCCAACATTTCTTCAACCTGACATAATTAATACGGAAAATAATTATTCGGAGGCTTAAACATAGGAATTTGGCTAAAATCCCGTGATCCCGAGTATGGGCCCCAAGCCCAATTTCTTGGGCCATTTCTAATCAACCTACCAAATTTCGGCCCATTCCAACATTGTCGCGACAAATGACAAAATTGCCCCCGGTGCGGTTTTGCGTTGTCAATTTTCTGTCGAACGCTTCTTCAACCTGACATAATTAATACGGAAATTAATTTTCCGGAGGACTAAACGAAGGAATTTGGCTAAAATCTCGTGATCCTGGGTCTGTGCCCCGAGTCAAATTTATGGGGCCGTTTCCAATCAACCTAACAAATTTCGGCCCACTCCGAAATCATAGCAACAAATGACGAAATTGCCCCTGGTGCGGTTTTTCTTTGTTAATTTTCTGTCCAACACATCTTCAACATTACATAATTAATACGGAAATTAATTATTCGGAGGCCTAAACAAAGGAATTTAGCTAAAATTCCGTTATCCCGGGTTTGTACCCCGAGTCCAATTTCTAGGGCCCTCTCCAATCAACCTGCCAAATTTCGGCCCATTCCGACACCATCGTGATAAATGACAAAATTGCCCCTGGTACAGTTTTGCGTCGTTAATTTTCAATCCAACACATCTTCAACCTCACATAATTAATACGAAAATTAATTATTCGGAGGCTTAAACGAAGGAATTTGGCTAAAATCCAATTATCCCGGGCCTTTACCCCAAGTCCAATTTCTGGGGCCACTTCCAATCGACCTGCCAAATTTCGGCCCGTTCCGACAACATCGCGATAAATGACAAAATTGCCCCTAGTGCGGTTTTGCGTTGTTAATTTCTATCCAACACATATTCAACCTGACATAATTAATACGAAAATTAATTATTCGGAGGCCTAAACGAAGGAATTTGGCTAAAATCCCGTGATCCCGGGTTTGTGCCCCGAGTCCAATTTCTGGGGCCATGTCCAATCGCCTGCCAAATTTCGGCCCATTCCGACACCATCTCGACAAATGACGAAATTTTCCCTGATGCGGTTTTTCTTTGTTAATTTTCTGTCCAAAACTTCTTCATCCTGATTAATTTAATACGGAAATTAATTATTCGGAGGCCTAAGCTTGGAATTTGGCTATAATCTCGTGATCTCGGGTCTGTACCACGAGTCCAATTTCTGAGGCCGTTTCCAATCAACTTGCCAAATTTCGGCCCATTCCGACACCGTCGCGACAAATGACAAAATTGCCCCTGGTGTGGTTTTGCGTTGTTAATTTTCTGTCCAACACATCTTCAGCCTAACATAATTAACAAGAAAATTAATTATTCGGAGGCCTAAACGAAGGAATTTGGCTAAAATCCCGTGATCCCGGGTCTTTTCCTCAAGTCCAATTTATGGGGCCGTTTGCAGTCAACCTGCCAAATTTCGACCCATTCCGACACCATCGTGACAAATGACAAAATTGCCCTTGGTGCGGTTTTTCTTTGTTAATTTTCTGTCCAACATTTCTTCAACTTGACATAATTAATACGGAAAATAATAATTCGGAGGCTTAAACAAAGGAATTTGGCTAAAATCCCGTGATCCCGAGTATGGGCCCCGAGTCCAATTTCTTGGACCGTTTCCAATCAACCTACCAAATTTCGGCCCATTCCGATATTGTCGCGACAAATGATGAAATTGCCCCCCGTTGCGGTTTTGCGTTGTCAATTTTCTGTCCAACGCTTCTTCAACCTGACATAATTAATATGGAAATTAATTTTTCGGAGGACTAAACGAAGGAATTTGGCTAAAATCTCGTGATCCCGGGTCTATGCCCCGAGTCAAATTTATGGGGCCATTTCCAATCAACCTAACAAATTTCGGCCCATTCTGAAACCATAGCGACAAATGACGAAATTGCCCCCGGTGCGGTTTTTCTTTGTTAATTTTCTGTCCGACACATCTTCAACATTACATAATTAATACGGAAATTAATTATTCGGAGGCCTAAGCAAAGGAATTTAGCTAAAATCCCGTTATCCCGGGTCTGTGCCCTGAGTCCAATTTCTGGGGCCATTTCCAACCGACCTGCCAAATTTTGGCCCGTTTCCGACAACATCGCGATAAATGACAAAATTGCCCCTGGTGCGGTTTTGCATTGTTAATTTCTGTCCAACACATCTTCAACCTGGCATAATTAATATGAAAATTAATTATTCGGAGGCCTAAACGAAGGTATTTAGCTAAAATCCCGTGATCTCGGGTCTGTGCCCCGAGTCCAATTTCTGGGGGCATTTCCAATCGCCTGCCAAATTTCGGCCCATTCCGACACCATCTCGACAAATGCCGAAATTTTCCCTGATGCGGTTTTTCTTTGTTAATTTTCTATCCAAAACTTCTTCATCCTGATTAATTTAATATGGAAATTAATTATTCGAAGGCCTAAGCTTGGAATTTGGCTATAATCCCGTAATCTCAGGTTTGTGCCATGAGTCCAATTTCTGGGGCCGTTTCCAATCAACCAGCCAAATTTTGGCCCATTCCGACACCGTCGCGACAAATGACGAAATTGCCCTTGTTGCGTTTTGCATTGTTAATTTTCTGCCCAACACATCTTCAACCTGACATAATTAATATGAAAATTAATTATTCGGAGGCCAAAATGAAGGAGTTTGGCTAAAAACTCGCGATCCTGGGTCTGATCCCCGGGTCAAATTTCAGGGGCCGTTTCCAATCAACCTGCCAAATTTCGACCCTTTCCAACACCATCGCGACAAATGACAAGATTTCCCCTGGTGCGGTTTGCCTTTGTTAATTTTCTGTCCAACACTTCTTCAACCTGACAAATTAATACAGGAATTAATTATTCGGAGGCCTAAACGAAGGAATTTGGCTAAAATTCTGTGATCCCAAGTCTGTACCCCCAGCCCAATTTATGGGGCCGTTTCGAATCAACCTGCCAAATTTCGGCCCATTCCGACACCGTCACGACAAATGACAAAATTGCCCCTGGTGCGGTTTTTATTCGGAGGCCTAAACGAAGGAATTTGGCTAAAATTCTGTGATCCCAAGTCTGTACCCCCAGCCCAATTTATGGGGCCGTTTCGAATCAACCTGCCAAATTTCGGCCCATTCCGACACCGTCACGACAAATGACAAAATTGCCCCTGGTGCGGTTTTTCTTTGTTAATTTTCTGTCCAACGATTCTTCAACCTGACATAATTTACACGAAAATTAATTATTCAGAGGCCAAAACAAAGGAATTTGGTTAAAATCCTGTGATCCCGGGTCTGTGCCCCGAGTCCAATTTCTAGGGCCGTTTCCAATCGACCTGCCAAATTTTGGCCTGTTCCGACACCGTCATGTCAAATGACGAAATTTCCCTTGGTGCGGCTTTTCTTTGTTAATTTTCTGTCCAACACTTCTTCAACCTGACATAGTTAATACGGAAATCAATTATTCTGAGGCCCAAATGAAGGAATTTGGCTAAAATCCCGTGATCCTGGGTCTGTGCCCGAGTCCAATTTCTCGGGCCGTTTCCAATCAACCCGTCGATTTTCGTCCCCTTCCGACACAGTCGCGACAAATGAAGAAATTGCCCCTTTTGCGGTTTTTCTTTGTTAATTCTCTATCCGGCACTTCTTCAACCTGACATAATTAATAGGGAAATTAATTATTCGAAGGACAAAATGAAGGAATTTTGCTAAAATCCCATGATCCCGGGTTTGCGCCTCGAGTCCAGTTTCTGGGGCCGTTTCCAATCAACCTGCCAAATTTTGGCCCATTCCGACACCATCGCGACAAGTGACGAAATTTTCCTAGTGCGATTTTTCTTCTTTAATTTTTTGTTCAACACTTCTTCAGCCTGATATAATTAATACGGAAATTAATTATTCGGAGACCTAAACGAAGGAATTTGGCAAAAATCTCGTGATCCCGGGTCTGTGCCCTGAGTTAAATTTCTTGGGCTATTTGCAATCAACCTGCAAAATTTCGATCCATTCCGACACCGTCGGGACAATGACAAAATTGCCCCTGGTGCGGTTTGAAAATTAATTATTCGGAGGTCTAAACGAGGGACTCTAGCTAAAATCTCATGATCCCGAGTCTGTACCCCGAGTCCAATTTTTGGGGCTGTTTCCAATCAACCCGCCAAATTTCGGCCCCTTCCGACACCGTCGCAACAAATGACGAAATTGCCCCTTGTGCAGTTTTTTTTTGTTAATTTTCTATCCAACACTTCTTCAACATGACATAATTAATACGGAAATTAATTATTCGAAGGCCAAAATGAAGGAATTTCGCTAAAATCCCGTGATCCCTGGTCTGTGCCTCGAGTCCAATTTCTGGGGCAGTTTCCAATCAACCTGCAAAATTTCGACCCATTACGACACCGTCGCGACAAAATGATAAAATTACCCTGGTGTGGTTTTGCGTTGTTAATTTTCTATCCAACACATCTTCAACCTGACATAATTAATACGAAATTAATTATTTGGATGCCTAAATGAAGGAATTTGGCAAAAATCTCGTGATCCCAGGTCATTCCCCGGAGTCGAATTTCTGGGGCCGTTTTCAATCAACCTGCCGAATTTCAGCCCATTCTGACACCGTCGCGACAAATGACAAAATTGCCCCTGGTGTGATTTAGAAATTAATTATTCGGAGGCCTAAACGAGCGAATTTGGATAAAATCCTGTGATCCTATGTTTGTGCCCCAAGTCCAATTTCTAGGGCCGTTTCCAATCAACCTGCCAAATTTCGGCCCATTCCGACACTATCGCATCAAATGACAAAATTGCCCCTGGTGCGGTTTCGAAATTAATTATTTGGAGGCCTAAACGAGGGAATTTAGCTAAAATCCTGTGATCCTGGGTCTATGCCCCGAGTCCAATTTCTAGGACTGTTTCCAATCAACCTGCCAAATTTCAGTCCATTCCGACACTGTCGCGACAAATGACGAAATTGCCCCTGGTGTAGTTTTTCTTTGTAAATTTTCTATCCGACACTTGTTCAACCTAACATAATTAATACGAAAATTAATTATTCGTAGGCCTAAACGAAGGAATTTGGCTAAAATCCCGTGATCCTAGGTCTGTGCCTCGTTTTCAATTTCTGGGGCCGTTTCTAATCAGCCTGCCAAATTTCGGCCCATTCCGACACCGTCGCGACAAGTGACAAAATTTCCCCTGGTGCGGTTTGTCTTTGTTAATTTTCTGTCCAACACTTTTTCAACCTGACAAATTAATACAGAAATTTATTATTCGGAGGCCTAAACGAAGGAATTTGGGTAAAATCCCGTGATCCCGGGTCAGTACCTCGAACCCAATTTCTGGGGCCGTTTTCAATCAACCTGTCAAATTTCGGCCCATTCCGATGCCATCGCGGCAAATGACAAAATTACCCTTGGTGCAATTTTTCTTTGTTAATTTTCTGTCCAGCCCCTCTTCGACCTGACATAATTAACACGAAAATTGATTATTCGGAGGCCAAAACGAAGGAATTTGCTTAAAATCCCGTGATCCTGGGTCTCTGCCTCGAGTCCAATTTCTGGGGCCGTTTCCAATCAACCTACCAAATTTCGGCCCATTCCGACATCGTCGCGACAAGTGACGAAATTTTCCCTTGTGTGGTTTGTCTTTGTTAATTTTATGTCCAACACTTCTTCAACCTGACAAATTAATATGGAAATTAATTATTCGGAGGCCTAAACATAGGAATTTGGCTAAAATCCCGTGATCCCGGGTCTGTACCCCGAGTCCAATTTCTAGGGCCGTTTTCAATCAACCTGCCAAATTTTGGCCCATTCTGACGCCGTCGCGACAAATGACAAAATTGCCCCTGGTGCGGTTTTTCTTTGTTAATTTTCTGTCCAACACTTCTTCAACCTGGCATAATTAACACGAAAATTAATTATTCGAAGGCCAAAATGAAGGAATTTGGTTAAAATCCTATGATCCCGGGTCTGTGCCCTGAGTCCAATTTCGAGGGCCGTTTCCAATCAACCTGCCAAATTTCGGCCGGTTCCGACGTCGTCACGACAAATGACGAAATTTCCCTTGGTGCGGCTTTTCTTTGTTAATTTTTTGTCCAACACTTTTCAACCTGACATAGTTAATATGGAAATCAATTATTCTGAGGGCTAAATGACGGAACTTGGCTAAAATTCAGTGATCCCGGGTCTGTGCCCCGAGTCCGATTTCTGGGGCCGTTTGCAATCAACCCGCCAAATTACGGGCACTTCTGACACCGTCGCGACAAATGACGAAATCGCCCCTTGTGCGATTTTTCTTTGTTAATTTTCTGTCCAGCACTTATTCAACCTGACATAATTAATACGGATATTAATTACTCGAAGGCCAAAACGAAGGAATTTTACTAAAATCCCGTGATCCTAGGACTGTGCCCCGAGTCCAGTTTCTGAGGCCGTTTCCAATCAACCTGCCAAATTTCGGCCCATTCCGACACCATCGTGACAAATGACAAAATTTCCCTGTGCAATTTTTCTTTGTTAATTTTTTGTTCAACACTTCTTTAGCCTGACATAATTAATACGGAAATTAATTATTCGGAGGCCTAAACGAAGGAATTTGGCTAAAATCCCGTAATCCCGGGTCCGTGCCCCAAGTCAAATTTCTAGGGCTGTTTCCTATCAACCTGCCAAATTTCGACCCATTCCGACACCGTCGCAACAAATGAAAAAATTGCCCCTGATGCGGTTTGAAAATTATTTATTCGGAGGCCTAAACGAGGGAATTTGGCTAAAATCCCGTGATCTCGGGCTTGAGCCCGAAGTCAAATTTCTGGGGCCGTTACCAATCAACCTCCCAAATTTCAACCAATTCCGACATCATCGCGACAAACGACGAAATTGCCCCTGGTGCGGTCTTTCTTTGTGAATTTTTTGTCCAACACTTCTTCAACCTAACATAATTAATATGGAAATTAATTATTCGGAGGCCTAAACGAAGGAATTTGGCTAAAATCCTGATAAGTGTGTTTTTACACACTTATTTGGTTCACAAACATGACTTAAACATGGATAAAATGGTTGAATTGTGACTTAATCCAGTTAAATTCATGCATTGTAGGTAATTCAATGGAAAATGTGGAATTTAGGAGAAAAGAGCCGAAGAAGGACCAAAACTCAACAATTTGATAGTTCGAGGACCAAAGGTGCAAATATTGAAAAGTTGAGCTAAATGCAAAATGAGAGTAGAAACATGCCAAGGATGAGCTCAATAACAAAGCAAAATAAGTGGAGGAAGAAAGAATGGAAGATGGACTAAATTGAAGATAATTGAAAGTTGGGGGACTAAAGTGTAAATACTCAAAAGATGTGCCGAATGAGTGGCATAATATTTGAAAGTGTCGATCATCAATTGGAAGATAAGAATTGTTGAAAAGATGAAGAAATCGAAGAAAGAAGTCAAGAGAAGCAACAAAGAAGTTCAGGGACCAAATTGAACAAGCCACATGGATGGTTACTTCTATGCGACCGCATAGTGTAACCTTCTATGCGGTCGCATAGAAGGTTTCAGGGATTAATTGAAAAAAAATATTTGATCTATGCGACCGCATAGATTCCTTCTATGCGGTCGCATAGTTCATTTTTGAAACCTCGGGCGTAGTTTTTCGTTTTGGTTGAAACTCCTTTCCTACTTAATTTGGACGCGATATAAATACCCAAATTCATCATATGAAGGGTAAGAACGACCAGGGAGAAGGGAGAGACCAAAATTGGAGGCAAGAAACTTGATTTTGGATTCAATTTCGCACGGGCTCAAGACGGGGTTGAAGATTATACACACGGATTGAAGAAATTCCATACGGGTGTATTCTTATTATCTTTTAATTTCGTTTTTCAATTTCTTGATTTTGTAATGATGATTATAGGCTAGGGTTTTTGTTCATTAGGAATTTGATGAACATTTTGATGATTTAAATTTCCTTTATTTCATAAATTCAACATTAGTTTGGATTGGACAAATGTTTGATTTATATGATTTGAATGCTTCCATAATTATTTGGCCAATTGTTATGTGATTGTAGATGATTTGTTCTTTGCATTCAAAAGAAGGGGAATAAATTCGATAGAATATAAATCGACATAGGGTCCGATAGGGGATGGAAACTTACCTCTATGCTTTATGCAATTCATGAAAATGTTCATAAAAAGTCATGCATTCTTGTACATTGCATCATCCATAGAAATATAGGCTGGTGGTGTGTAAGAGGAGAATCAATATATATCTAGAGAGTGTATTGGATAATTTAGGAACATTGAATTGGCATTTTGTTCCATCGATTCGTTGAATCTGTGAAATTAGGGTTTTTAGTAATCAATTGGGGATTCAAGTTCTTAATGATTTCATTTCAATTCATTTCAGTACAATAGTTCTTTGCATAGTTACATTTCAGTTGCGTGTTTATTAGATTAGTGAAATTTCGAAATTAGGGTTTTCCAATTTTGAAATTAGGGTTTTCTTTGCAATTAGGGTTTCAAATTGGGGATTTCTCCCAAAATTAGGGTTTTCACATTTAAACCAAATTTTCATTCAATTAGATTCGGTTAAGGTCACATTAGTTTAATTAGAGCTAATTTAATCCTCGTGGGAATGATACTTGGACTCATAGTCCATTTTACTACTTGTTAACGAATCGTACACTTGCGGTGGGTTTTAAAATCGAGAAGAAATATTTCGCGAACAAGTTTTTGGCGCCGTTGCTAGGGAATAAATTTTAGATTTAATTCTAACTTTTGTGACACTAATTCGAAC
>NC_036253.1:15618774-15625903 GCF_002742605.1 Olea europaea var. sylvestris | reverse complement strand
ATCAATACCATGGGATGGCTAGTGAGAATCCGCATACACACATATCTCGATTTCTTGATATGTGTCAACACTTCAGATACCAAGGTATCTCTGATGATGCTATAAGACTGCATTTGTTCCCGTACGCCTTAAGGGATAAAGCACTCGAATGGCTGGATTCACTCCCTGTCGGAAGCATCACCACTTGGAACGAGCTAGCTCATAAATTCTGCACCAAGTTCTTCTCGCCAGCTAAAGTAGCTAAAATGCGGCATGACATCTCAATATTCAACCAGATCGAGTCAGAGTCATTTGAAGAGGCATGGAACCGTTTCAAGAACATGTTAAGGAAGTGCCCGCAACATGGTTTTGACAAGAAGACCCAGATCAGATTTTTCTACATTGGATTACTTCCATCATTCAAGAGTATGGTGGATGCATCATCTGACGGGTCCATCTCTACAAGAACAATTGATGGAGCATGGGAGTTGTTTGAAAGGATGGCTACAACTTCAGCTATGTGGTCTACAGATCGAGTAGTTCAGAAGAGAGCACCTGGGGTGTATGAAGTAGATACTTACTCAGCACTATCGGCGAAAATAGATTCCTTATTCCATAAGGTTGAAAGCATTCCACAAACCGCCACTGCTAAGTAAGTTGTGAAGCAGAGTTGTGAAGAATGTGGAGCAGATCACAATACTGCTACTTGCCCAATTCTGGCACAAGGAGTAGAACATGCAGAATTTGCACAATGGGGTCAGCACCAGCAGAATAACCCACATTCAGAAACTTTCAATCAAGGCTGGAGAAAACACCCAAATTTCTCTTGGAGCAACCAGAATCAAAATAGACCACAAGGGCAATATCAGCAGCAAGACAAAAAGCCAAATTTGGAGGACATGTTCGAGAAATTTATGACACACACCAGTCAGTACATGGAAGCCAATAACCAATTTATGCGAAGGACGAAAACAACGCTTCAAGATTAAAGTGCAGCGATCAAGAACTTGGAGACACACGTGGGACAGATAGCAATTTCCATAACAGGTAGAGCACCGGGAAACCTACCCAACAATACTGAAGTTAACCCTAAGGAACATGCAAAGGCTATAACAACCAGAAGTGGAGTACAACTGCCGGAACCACATGTAACAAGTTCAGGAGCCAACAAGGAATCAATGCCAACCTTGAAGGAAGGAAGTGCGGAACAAACTGACAATGCAACAGAGGATGAGGTTAAGAGGAACTCCAAGACATCACAGGGTAAAAATACTAATCCTGTTAACCCTCATGAGCCTCCTATTCCATTTCCACAAAGATTGAGAAAGCACAAAATGGATCAGCAATACAGTAAGTTCCTTGAAGTCTTCAAGAAACTGCATATCAACATCCCATTTGCTGAAGCACTTGTCCAGATGCCGAGCTATGCAAAATTCTTGAAGGATATCCTCTCCAACAAGCGAAAGATAGAAGAACACGAAACAGTAATGTTGACTGAGGAATGCAGCACCAGAATCTAGAGAAAGCTACCCCCAAAACTGAAAGATCCAGGGAGTTTTACTGTACCTTGCACTATTGGAGACTGTTATTTTGATAAAGCTTTGTGTGATTTGGGTACAAGTATTAATCTAATGCCTCTTTCTGTTTTCAGGAAACTCGGCTTGGGAGAAGCAAAAGCCACAACAGTGACATTGCAGTTAGCAGATCGATCTCTTACACATCCAAGAGGAATCATTGAAGACGTGCTGGTAAAAGTGGAAAAGTTCATATTTCCAGCTGATTTTCTTATCTTGGACATGGAAGAAGATAAAGATGTTCCACTCATTTTGGGGCGACCTTTCTTAGCCACTGGGAGAGCAATTGTAGATGTTCAGAAGGGGCAACTGATATTAAGGCTTGATGACGAGCAAATCTCATTCAACGTGTTCAAAGTAATGAAATTCCCTACTGAGGCAGACAGTTGTTTCCAGATCGATGTAGTCGACCGAATAGTTCAAGACACATTTCGGCTACATCATCCTTCCGATGCATATGAGGCATGCACTGCACATTCACAATCCACCCATTCTGAATCAAGTGAGATTGAGACATGTGCTAGGTTTTTGGAGAGTAATCAGCCATATATGTGCAGACGCTACTATGAAGAGCTGGGAACTAGAACTGCAAAATCAGTGCCATCTATTGTGAAACCACCCAAATTGGAACTCAAACAACTGCCACCACATCTTCGATATGCGTACCTGGGGGAATCTTCTACATTACCTATTATAATTTCAAGCATTGTCAGTGAAGTAGAGGAAGGGAAACTACTTCGGGTGTTAAGGGATAATAAAACAGCTATTGGATGGTCTATTGCAGATATAAAGGAGATCAGCCCATCCATATGCATGCATAAGATACTCATGGAGGAAAAATTTAAACCAAGCATTGATGGGCAGCGGAGATTGAATCCACACATGTAGGAAGTGGTTAGAGCTGAGGTATTGAAGTTGCTCGATGCAGGTATTATTTATCCAATATCAGATAGTGCATGGATCAGTGCAGTACAAGTTGTTCCCAAGAAAGGAGGAATCACAGTTATAGAAAATGAGAGAAATGAGTTGATTCCTACACGGACGGTGACTGGATGGAGAGTATGCATTGACTATCGTAAGCTTAACTCTGCTACTCGAAAGGATCACTTTCCATTATCGTTCATTGATCAGATGTTGGAGAGATTAGCAGGGCATTCGTACTACTGTTTCCTAGATGGGTACTCTGGGTATAATCAGATTCCAGTGGCACCAGACGATCAGGAGAAGACCACTTTCACTTGCCCCTACGGTACCTTTGCATATAGAAGGATGCCATTTGGATTATGCAACTCTCCCGCTACCTTTCAGCACTGCATGATGGCTATTTTTTCAGACATGATTGAGAAATACATCAAGGTATTCATGGATGACTTCTCTGTGTTTGGATCTTCATTTGATGAGTGCTTGGAGCATCTAAGTCTTGTGCTACAACGGTGTACGGAGACCAACTTGGTGTTGAATTGGGAGAAATGTCACTTTATGGTGCAAGAAGGTATCGTACTAGGGCACAAAATTTCAGCAAAGGGTATTGAAGTGGACAGGGCAAAGATTCAGGTGATCTAGAAGTTACCACCACCTACCTTAATGAAAGGTGTTCGCAGTTTCCTTGGGCACGCTGGATTCTACAGAAGGTTTATCAAGGATTTTTCAAAAAATTACCAAACCTCTATGCTGTTTACTGATGAAAGAGTCCACATTTGAGTTTACTGATGAGTCTCTGCAGGCCTTTAATACTTTGAAAGAGAAGTTAACTTCAGCACTTGTAATTATCACACCGGATTGGAATCTGCCATTTGAATTAATGTGTGACGCCAGTGACTATGCCGTGGGAGCCGTGTTGGGTCAACGAAGGAATAAAGTATTTCACGTGATCTACTATGCAAGTAAGACTTTGAACGATGCTCAGTTAAATTATGCCACTACGGAGAAAGAGCTTCTTGCTGTAGTCTATGCATTTGACAAATTTCGATCATACCTTGTGGGGTCGAAGGTCATAGTCTACACAGATCATGCCGCCATTAGATACTTGATGGAGAAGAAGGATGCTAAGCCACGCCTCATCCGTTGGATATTGCTACTTCAAGAGTTTGACCTGGAAATCAAGGATAAGAAAGGCAGTGAAAACGTGGTAGCGGACCACCTATCTCAGCTTGAGGACACAGAACAGGAAGAGACAGTGGAAATAAACGAGATCTTCCCAGATGAGCAGATCTTTGGTGTGATGGAAGCACCCTGGTATGCAGACATAGTTAACTATTTAGCCAGGTCTATCATACCGCCAGATTACTCAAGTCACTAAAAGAAGAAATTCTTCGCGGAATTGAAGTACTACTTTTGGGAAGACCCCATTCTCTACAGGCGGGGGGCTGATCAAATCGTTCGGCGTTGTGTACCAGAGGAAGAGGTGCCTTTGATATTAGAGAACTGTCACTCGTCTATATATACAGGGCATTTTGGTGCTTCTAAGACAGCGGCAAAAATTCTCCAATCAGGTTTTTACTGGCCCACACTCTTTAAGGATGCATTTGAATTTGTAAAGAGGTGTGACCGATGTCAGCGCACAGGTAACATCTCTAGAAGAAATGAGATGCCTTTGAGTAGTATCTTGGAGGTGGAATTATTTGATGTCTGGGGAATCGATTTCATGGGGCCATTCCCACCATCTTTTTCGAATCAATACATTTTAGTGGCGGTGGACTATGTCTCGAAGTGGGTTGAAGCGGTTGCATTGCCTACAAATGATAGGAAAGTGGTGATTGAGTTTGTGAAGAAGAATATTTTCACCTGGTTTGGGACACCGAGAGCCATAATCAGTGACGGGGGCACACATTTCTGCAATCGTCAGTTCGAGCAGTTGTTATCAAAATATGGCGTCAAGCACCGCATAGCCACCGCATATCATCCCCAAACCAGCGGATAGGTCGAAGTATCCAATAGGCAACTGAAGCGCATTCTGGAAGTCACAGTTAACTCATCACGAAAGGATTGGTCAAAGAAACTGGATGATGCCTTGTGGGCCTACAGGACTGCATTCAAGACTCCTATAGGAATGTCTCCATATCGACTGGTTTTCGAGAAAGCATGCCATCTACCTCTCGAGATCGAACATCATGCTTACTGGGCGATGAAGAAGTTGAACTTGGATTTGAAGGCTGCAGGTGAAAAACGGCTGTTACAACTGAATGAACTTGATGAACTCAGAATGGAAGCCTATGAGAACTCAAAGATCTACAAAGAGCGCACCAAGAAATGGCATGACATGCATATCCAGAGGCGTGACTTTCAAGTGGGGCAAAAAGTGTTACTGTATAACTCCAGACTTAAGATGTTTCCAGGAAAATTGAGATCGAGATGGTCTGGTCCATACACCATTACACAAGTATTGCCACATGGGGCAATTGAGATCACTCACGACAGCAAGGGGACATTCAAAGTCAATGGACAGCGGTTGAAGCATTACTGGGGCGGTGATTTCTCAAAGGACAAGTCTACCGTCCAACTTGGATCACCAAAATGACGCATTACGGTAAAGTCGAGCTATCGACTATAACCTAGCGCTGAGTGGGAGGCAACCCACTGTATCCTTATTTTATTTTATTGCATTGCACTAGTTTAGGAATTTGTTTGAGTTTAATTTGTTTCTTAGGTCATCAATCATCTTTTTTATGATAGCCTAGGCACTACACGTTTAATGTTGCATGAATGGGTGCTAAATGACGTGTTTGGGTGTTCGAGTGTGTGTCACGCATTCCGATGTGCGGAGATGTTCATTTTGCTTAAGCTTTCAGAATGCGGGACAATAGTTAAAAAAAAAAAATTTGACAAAAATGGCACTCGGTTTTTATTATTATTTTTTTATTCTATTATTTAAAAAAAATATTTTTTTACCCGGTTTGGTCTATGCGACCGCATAGACCAACGGCTTTGCACTATGCGACCGCATAGTGCAACACTATGCGGTCGCATAGTGTAGTGGTCACGGGTTTTAACCCGTGACCACACATTTCATCCCCAAAATTTTCCCCCCTCCCTCACACTCTCACTCGAGCACTCCCTCTCACTTCACCCACACTAACTCTCGCACACACTTGCACACCACACACATCTCACTGTTCATTTTCACCCACTTCACACATTCACAATTCTAGCACCTAAGTTGGGTTGGGTTCTACATTGAAGATTCTACCACATCTAAATTGGTAAGAATTGGAACTACAAGGTATGTTTCTCTAATCCCTAATTTCGAGTTTCATTTAACGGTTATCTTTCAATGTGTGGATTTAGTTAGGATGTATTGTGGATGATGGTGTACTATTGTGAATTTGGGGAACTTTCATGGTAGTGTATGTAAGAAATAGGAAGTACTTCACATTGCACACCAAGTGTTCGACGAAATGCCACATTAACACATGCTTTGATTTTTTGGGCTTTTCACTTAGGTAATAGTTTACATCGTTAATGTATAGCATTTTTACCGAAAAATCATGTGATATTTCAATAGAAAACATTACCTTAACATATTGTATTCACAAAGGCATTTCATGTTTCAACATATCCACTCACGTCACTACTTTCGTCCCTATGTTTTCTAATGCAAACAAACTCCGATTGGAGTGAAATTTGGATATATGCTAGATATCATTATGTACTTTCACATGTCCAAAACTTGCTCGGGAAAATTTGGATATTTCTCGGTGATGCCCGGGGCCGAACTTGGTCATGGGTAAAAATTTTTAGAAATGCATGTTCGAGCCAAAATTTTGAGTTTTCCATACTTATACAATGCTAGAGTTATATTGATGATTCATGTTATGGAACATTGCATAAACACACCTAAATGTGCATATTGAAGAAAGTTTGGGGGATTATGAATTCAAAAGTTTATTCATGCCCAGTTTTTTTTTTGTTTTACACCACGTGAGTGATATTGTGTATTTCCTTTTGCAGGATGCCTCTGAAACAAACTTCAAAGGGAAAAGAGAAAGTCGGCTCCTCATCTAGAACGGCCCGAACAAGAGAACCCGAAGGGGGTGTTAGAAGATTCCTATCATCAGATACGGCAGCTCGATACTGTTGGGAATTGATTTAAACATGCACAGCGGAATTTAACAGATTTCAATTCCCATTCAGGATTCAGCTTTGTATTTAGATAAAAACTGTGATGAGAAATATACCTTTTGTGTGATTTGCAAACTCTTTCGCGTTATTCCTTTCCAGCAGCTTGAATCTGCCTCCCACAGCTGTCCAATTGTGCAGCCTCCAATGAAATCCACACAGAGAGAAAACAGCAACTGCTAGGGTTTCTTTCTTGTGCTAGCAAGAATAATGAATGACTTAATGGACGTCAAACCCTAGCTGCATATATATATAAACCCAAATGGACCCGGTCCGGTCCGGTCCAATATTTAATTAATCCAATTAATCAAACCCGGTCCGTGAATTAATTAATCCAATTAATTAATTCGGGATTATAAATAAGAAAATCAATTAATTAATTTATCCAACGATTGTTAAATTAATCAATTAACAATTTGCAGTCTTCCAATTCTCTTTTGTGTGCGACCCATTAGGTTCCC
>NC_036253.1:15615417-15618500 GCF_002742605.1 Olea europaea var. sylvestris | reverse complement strand
GAATCCTTTATTGATCAATCACAACCTTCATACGATTCTTGATGTACCCGAATGATGTCGTATTAGCGGCCCCTTTCAGAGTAACATCCAACACCGCCAAAGTATGATTGTCCTCATATAAGGTATCATGACGACCTCAAGTTAAAGGACCAATTCCACTACCGAACGTTAGAGATTAGCTACTGACACTCAGATAGTTATCCATGTGGAATCTCTTATCGGGTCTCCAATGTTTTGTTCTACAACAAAACATCCACATGTTCATTTAAGTGTCACCACACTTTAGCTCGTGAGATCAGCTACTTACTTCATAAGTAAGAAATGCCACACGTGATGGTCTAACTGTATTAACGATATCCGTATCTCGTTATTACTTACGACCATGGTTTATTCAAGATCCAATTATATGTAATTTGTATCTCACAATCACAACTCCTTGTGATTAACAGATTACCTAAAATTGGGTCTTCGGATTCTATTATTTAATATTATTTATTACAAAATTAATTTAAATAAATAATAGATCTCGCCAAAATCAAATGCATTAAATATATTAAAAGCGTTTACAACCTAAATCGATTGGATCTAGGGCATAACACTTACAGATACGCCAATGTTGTGCGTGATTGGACAATCATTCCCGAGAGGCCAGTAAAGTTAGAAGACTTCCCCAACTTTGAATTGACATATCTTATTCACAATTGTGGTTGGGAAAAGGTTATAGAAAGACCTCATCCGGTGTATGAAAATCTAGCAAAGGAGTTTTATGCAAATTTCAACACAGAAATCGACACTCCCGGATCGGAGCACTTACATCATACATGGGTTAGGGGCAAATGGATTATGTTCTCACCGGAGGTAATCCATGACTACTATCAGTTATCTTGGAACAATGTGGTCCCTATCCCAGAGGATTTCAACTGGAATGAGGTTATAGAAATATTGTTGGGACGTGAAAATGCTTGGCCTCTACCTATAGCAGACTGGCATCAGATAGATCTCACCCCATCCATAGCAATTTTATGGTTATTCATGTGCCATAACATCGAGCCTATATCCCACAGAACAACATTTACAAATCCAAGAGTCGGATTCATATACCATTTAGTTAGAGGGAACAAGATTGATCTAGCCACATACATCTACAACCAAATTCATGGTACAGGCACTTGGGGTGATAGGCACTACTCCCTAATTTTTCCCAGTCTGATAAGTGGAATATGTAGAGCAGCGGGGATACAAATCCAACCTAGGAAAGCACCAGAAAAGCCAAGCCCCTTTATCAAGCAATCCACACTAGAGGCCCAAGACCGAGCAAGACTGAAGCACCAACAGAAATTAGAAAACGCACGACGACGGTGGCAATTGAATGAGGAAGGTCAAGCAGATGCAGACCATGACATGCCTCAAATTCCTCCACCACCACCCCAGGTTGATATGGACAATCAGGTTTTGAGGCAGATTTTCACCACCACCACGGGGATCAGCCGCGATGTGCAGAGTCTCCAGCAGGCTATGGGAACTTTGACGACTGAGATGCATATAGCCCACCGTGACGTACGCATTGCCTCTGATATGTCACGTGCTGCTCGCTAGGATACCCAGGCAGCTAGGAGGGAGATGGACACTATGAATGGTCGACTAAGTGTGTACGTGGGCAGGGTGGATGGCATCCAGCTGAGGGTAAATGAAACTTGGGAGCGTTTAGGCCGTTTGGAGACACGGGTTGAGGGGATCCACAATGAAATGACACAGCAGTCAGCACTGATGAGAGAATTCCTATCTCGCCTTCCATCTCCTCCTGAAGATCATGCTACGGGTCCCAGCTGCACACCGCGACCACCACTTTGATCAGGGGAGTGTTGTTTACCTTTATTTGCCAAGTTGTGTTTTTTTTTTATTTTAAATTATGCTTTTCTAGCTTTACATTTACATTGAGGACAATGTACTGTATAAGTTTGGGGGATGGTAGCATAATTTTCAAACAAATATTCGGCATGTAGTTAATATGCATTTTCACAATCAATCATTAAATTGACTACCTTCTTGCATGATGCATGCGTGATGAATGAGTGTTTATTTTACTTTTGCATGCTTGTGTGGGTTTGGTAGCCTTGCCGGCTATGATGAGATTATTGGACAAGTGAAACATAGAACTGTTAATATAGTATAGGATTTGATTAGCGGATACTTATTGATGCAATGCTTGACATTCTTTTGCACGCCACTCATGTTTTCATGTTAAGTTATTGAATGGGATTGTTGGAGTAAAACAGGACCCTCTATATCATTAACCCGTTAAATCACCATAGGATAGTTTGGAGATGGTTGAGCCACTATAAGTAAACATGGAGATAAGTAGAGGCTCAGTGCATGAATTTATATTGTGTGGATTGCCTAGACCCAAAAGGTGAGAAATAGGTGAAAGCTTTAAGTTGAGGATGGTTGTTGATATCAAATGTCTATGAAATAAACATGGGAAAATCATCACTTCTCTCAAAAGTCTTTATGACTCGAGCAAGTAAGTCTGTTAGGGTTTAAAACCTGGTATCCTAAAGCCAACTGGTTTGGGAATTATCGGCCTAAAGCTCGTTACAGGGGTCATATAGAAAGCAAGAAAAAGGAGAAGTTGACAAAAATTCATCTAATCGAGCCTTTATAACTCGGGTGAATAAGGCTGCAAGGGTTTAAAACCTGGTGCCCTAAGACCAAGTGGTTTGGGAGTCATCGCCTAAAACTCATTACATGGGTTATATAGATAGCAAATGAGAAGATGGAGAAAAAAAAACCCTTGTTGGACATTTGGTTGAGATGACTTTAACCTTGATGCGAGGTAATAGCTTAGTTTGAGCTTAAAGGTTGAAACAATCAAATTAAGGAGAGTCTCTACTTGTTGATATGTGTACTAGTAAGGGTAAGATCTATCCAAACTAAGAGAGGGTAAGGATTATAGTTGTTAAACTCCTAACCTTAGGAAACACCCCAAGATAATTGAGTGAAAAGAATAAGTTTGGGAAATTTGTGTATCTCTCGAGTGATGTAAGGATAAATTTGACCATTATGGGTCGGGAACAAACCATTCA
>NC_036253.1:15615076-15615344 GCF_002742605.1 Olea europaea var. sylvestris | reverse complement strand
AAAATTGTGGAATTCAGGAGAAAAGAGCCGAAGAAGGACCAAAACGCAACAATTTGATAGTTCGAGGACCAAAGGTGCAAATATTGAAAGTTGAGCTAAATGCAAAACGAGAGTAGAAACATGCCAAGGATGAGCTCAATAACAAAGCAAAACAAGTGGAGGAAGAAAGAATGGAAGATGGACTAAATTGAAGATAATTGAAAGTTGGAGGACTAAAGTGCAAATGCTCAAAAGATGTGCCGAATGAGTGGCATAATATTTGAAAGTT
>NC_036253.1:15465288-15615007 GCF_002742605.1 Olea europaea var. sylvestris | reverse complement strand
GCGATATAAATACCCAAATTCATCATATGAAGGGCAAGAACGACCAGGGAGAAGAGAGAGACCAAAATTGGAGGCAAGAAACTTGATTTTGGATTCAATTTCGCACGGGTTCGAGACGGGATTGAAGATTATACACACGGATTGAAGAAATTCCATACGGGTGTATTCTTATTATCTTTTAATTTCGTTTTTCAATTTCTTGATTTTGCAATGATGATTATAGGCTAGGGTTTTTGTTCATTAGGAATTTGATGAACCTTTTGATGATTTAAATTTCCGTTATTTCATAAATTCAACATTAGTTTCGATTGGACAAATGTTTAGTTTATATGATTTGAATGCTTCCATAATTAATTGGCCAATTATTATGTGATTGTAGATGATTTATTCTTTGCATTCGAAAGAAGGGAAATAAATTCGATAGAATATAAATCGACATAGGGTCCGATAGGGGATGGAAACTTACCTCTATACTTTATGCAATTCATGAAAATGTTCATAAAAAGTCATGCATTCTTGTACATTGCATCATCCATAGAAATATAGGCTGGTGGTGTGTAAGAGTAGAATCAATAGATATCGAGAGAGTGTATTGGATAATTTAGGAACATTGAATTGGCATTTTGTTCCATCGATTCGTTGAATATGTGAAATTAGGGTTTTTAATAATCAATTGGGGATTCAAGTTCTTAATGATTTCATTTCAATTCATTTCAATACAATAGTTCTAAAATTGCATAGTTACATTTCAGTTGCGTGTTTATTTCATTAGATTAGTGGAATTTCGAAATTAGGGTTTTCCAATTTTAAAATTAAGGTTTTCTTTGCAATTAGGGTTTCAAATTGGGGATTTCTCCCAAAATTAGGGTTTTCACATTTAAACCAAATTTTCATTCAATTAGATTCGGTTAAGGTCACATTAGTTTAATTAGAGCTAATTTAATCCTCGTGGGAACGATACTTGGACTCATAGTCCGTTTTACTACTTGTTAACGAACCGTACACTTGCGGTGGGTTTTAAAATCGAGAAGAAATATTTCGCGAACAAATCCCGTGATCCCAGGTCTGCGCCTCGAGTCCAATTTTTGGGGCCGTTTCCAATCAACCTGCCAAATTTCAGCCCATTCCGACACCATCGCGACAAATGAAGAAATTGCCCTTGGTGCGATTTTTCTCTGTTAATTTTCTGTCCAACACATCTTCAACCTGACATAATTAATACGAAAATTAATTATTCGAAGGCTTAAACGAAGGAATTTGGCTAAAATCCCGTAATCCCGGGTCCGTGCCCCGAGTCCAATTTCTGGGGTCATTTCCAATCAATCTGCCAAATTTCGGCCCATTACGACACCGTCGCAAAAAATGACAAAATTGTCCCTTGTGCCGTTTGGAAATTATTTATTCGGCGGCCTAAACGAGGGAATTTGGCTAAAATCCCGTGATCTCGGGCCTGAGCCCGAAGTCCAATTTCTGGGGCCGTTACCAATCAACCTCCCAAATTTCGGCCAATTTCGACCTCATCGCGACAAATGACGAAATTGCCCCTGGTGCGATTTTTCTTTGTTAATTTTCTGTCCAACACTTCTTCAACCTGACATAATTAATATCGAAATTATTATTCGGAGGCATAAACGAAGGAATTTGGCAAAAATCCCGTGATCCCGGGTCTGTGTCTCGAGTTCAATTTTTGGGGCCGTTTCCAATCAACCTGGCAAATTTCGGCCCATTGCGACACCGTCGCGACAAATGACGAAATTGCCCCTGTTGCATTTTGCATTGTTAATTTTCTGCCCAACACATCTTCAACCTGACATAATTAATACGAAAATTAATTATTCGGAGGCCTAAATGAAGGAATTTGGCTAAAAACTCGCGATCCCGGGTCTGTGCCCCGAGTCAAATTTCTGGTGCCGTTTCCAATTAACCTGCCAAATTTCGACCTTTCCAACACCATCACGACAAATGACAAGATTGCCGTTGGTGCGATTTTACGTTGTTAATTTTCTGTCCAACACATCTTCAACCGGACGTAATTAATACGGAAATTAATTATTCGGAGGCCTAAACGAAGGAGTTTAGCTAAAATCTCATGATCTTGGGTCTATGCCCTGAGCCAAATTTCGGCCCATTCCGACGCTGTCGCGAGAAATGACAAAATTGCCCCCGGTGCGGTTTGGAAATTAGTTATTCGAGGCCTAAACGAGGGACTTTACCTGAAATCCCGTGATCCCAGGTCTATGCCCCGAGTCCAATTTCTAGGCCGTTTCCAATCAACCTGCCAAATTTCGGCCCATTCCGACACCGTCACGACAAATGACAAAATTACCACTAGTGCGGTTTTGCGTTGTTAATTTTCTGTCCAACACATCTTCAGCCTGACATAATTAATACGAAAATTAATTATTCGGAGGCCTAAATGAAGGAATATGGCTAAAATCCCATGATACCGGGTTTGTGCTTCAAGTCCAATTTCTCGGGCCGTTTCCAATCAACCTGCCAAATTTCGGCCCATTCCGACACCATCGCGACAAATGATGAAATTTCCCCTGGTGCAGTTTGTCTTAGTTAATTTTTTCTGTCCAACACCTCTTCAACCTGACATAATTAATACGGAAATTGATTATTCGGAGGCCTAAACGAAGGAATTTGGCTAAAATCTCGTGATCCCAGGTCTGTACCCCGAGCCCAATTTCTGAGGCCGTTCCCAATCAACCTGCCAAATTTCGGCCCATTCCGACACCATCGTGACAAGTGACAAAATTTTCCCCAGTGCGGTTTGCCTTTGTTAATTTTCTGTCCAACACCTCTTCAACCTGACATAATTAATACGGAAATTGGTTATTCGGAGGCCTAAACGAAGGAATTTAGCTAAAATCCCATGATCCCGGGTCTGTGCCTCGAGTCCAATTTCTGGGGCCGTTTCCAATCAACCTACCAAATTTCGGCCCATTCCGACACCGTCGCGACAAGTGACAAAATTTCCCCCGGTGCCATTTGCCTTTGTTAATTTTCTGTCCAACACTTCTTCAACCTGAAAAATTAATACGGGAATTAATTATTCAGAGGGCTAAACGAAGGAATTTGGCTAAAATTCCGTGATCCCAGGTCTGTACCCCAAGCCCAATTTATGGGGCCGTTTCGAATCAACATGCCAAATTTCGGCCCATTTCGACACCGTCGCGACAAATGACAAAATTGCCCCTGGTGCGGTTTTTCTTTGTTAATTTTCTGTCCAACAATTCTTCAGCCTGACATAATTTACATGAAAATTAATTATTCAGAGGCCAAAACGAAGGAATTTGGTTAAAATCCCGTGATCCCGGGTCTGTGCCCCGAGTCCAATTTCTAGGGTCGTTTCCAATCAACCTGCCAAATTTTGGCCCGTTCCGACACCGTCGTGTCAAATGACGAAATTTCCCTTTGTGAGGCTTTTCTTTGTTAATTTTCTGTCCAACACTTCTTCAACCTGACATAGTTAATACGGAAATCAATTATTCTGAGGCCTAAATGAAGGAATTTGGCTAAAATCCCGTGATCCTGGGTCTATGCCCCAAGTCCAATTTCTTGGGCCGTTTCCAATCAACCCGCCAATTTTTGTCCCCTTCCGACACCGTCGCGACAAATGAAGAAATTGCCCCTTTTACGGTTTTTCTTTGTTAATTTTCTGTCCGGCACTTCTTCAACCTGACATAATTAATACGGAAATTAATTATTCGAAGGACAAAATGAAGGAATTTTGCTAAAATCCCATGATCCCGGGTTTGCACCTCGAGTCCAGTTTCTGGGGCCGTTTCCAATCAACCTGCCAAATTTCGGCCCATTCCGACACCATCGCGACAAATGACGAGATTTTCCTGGTGCGGTTTTTCTTCGTTAATTTTTTGTTGAACACTTCTTCAGCCTGATATAATTAATATGGAAATTAATTATTCGGAGACCTAAACGAAGGAATTTGGCAAAAATCTCGTGATCCCGGGTCTGTGCCCTGAGTTAAATTTCTGGGGCTATTTGCAATCAACCTGCGAAATTTCGGTCCATTCCGACACCGTCGGGACAATGACAAAATTGCCCCTGGTGCGGTTTGAAAATTAATTATTTGGAGGTCTAAACGAGGGACTCTAGCTAAAATCTCGTGATCCCGCATCTGTGCCCTGAGTCCAATTTCTAGGTCCGTTTCCACTCAACCTGTCAAATTTCGACCCAATCCGACACCGTCGCGACAAATGACAAAATTGCCACTAGTGTTGTTTTGCGTTGTTAATTTTCTGTCCAACACATCTTCAACCTGACGTAATTAATACGGAAATTAATTATTCAGAGGCCTAAACGAAGGAATATGGCTAAAATCACATGATCACAGGTTTGTGCCCCGAGTCCAATTTCTCGGGTCGTTTCCAATCAACCTGCCAAATTTCGGCCCATTCCAACACCGTCGCGACAAATGACAAAATTTCCCTTGGTGCGGCTTTTCTTTGTTAATTTTCTGTCCAACACTTCTTCAACCTGACATAGTTAATAAGGAAATCAATTATTCTGAGGCTTAAATGAAAGAATTTGGCTAAAATCCCGTGATCCCGGGACTGTACCCCGAGTCCAATTTCTGGGGCTGTTTCCAATCAATACGCCAAATTTCGGCCCCTTCCGACACCGTCGTGACAAATGACGAAATTGCCCCTTGTGCAGTTTTTCTTTGTTAATTTTCTATCCAACACTTCTTCAACCTGACATAATTAATACGGAAATTAATTATACAAAGGCCAAAACGAAGGAATTTTGCTAAAATCCTGTGATCCCTGGTCTTTGCCTCGAGTCCAATTTCTGGGGCAGTTTCCAATCAACTTGCAAAATTTCGACCCATTCCGACACCGTCGCGACAAATGACAAAATTACCATGGTGTGGTTTTGCGTTGTTAATTTTTGTCCAACACATCTTCAACCTGACATAATTAATACGAAATTAATTATTTGAATGCCTAAATGAAGGAATTTGGCAAAAATCTCATAATCCCAGGTCTTTTCCCAGAGTCAAATTTCTGGGGTCGTTTTCAATCAACCTGCCAAATTTTTGCCCATTCTGACACCGTCGCGGCAAATGACAAAATTGCCCCTAGTGCGATTTAGAAATTAATTATTCGGAGGCCTAAACGAGGGAATTTGGCTAAAATCCCGTGATCCCGTGTTTGTGCCCCAAGTCCAATTTCTAGGGCCGTTTCCAATCAACCTGCCAAATTTCGGCCCAATCCGACACTGTCGCATCAAATGAAAAAATTGCCCCTGGTACGGTTTGGAAATTAATTATTTGGAGGCCTAAATGAGGGAATTTAGCTAAAATCCTGTGATCCTGGGTCTATGCCCCGAGTTCAATTTCTTGGGCTGTTTCCAATCAACCTGCCAAATTTCAGCCCATTCCGACACTGTCGCGACAAATGACGAAATTGCCCCTGGTGCGGTTTTTCTTTGTAAATTTTCTATCCGACACTTGTTCAACCTAACATAATTAATACGGAAATTAATTATTCGTAGGCCTAAACGAAGGAATTTGGCTAAAAACCCGTGATCCCGGGTCTGTGCCTCGAGTCCAATTTATAGGGCCGTTTCTAATCAACCTGCCAAATTTTGGCCCATTCCGACACCGTCGCGACAAGTGACGAAATTTCCCCTGGTGTGGTTTGTCTTTGTTAATTTTCTATCCAACACTTTTTCAACCTGACAAATTAATACAGAAATTTATTATTCGGAGGCCTAAACGAAGGAATTTGGGTAAAATCCCGTGATCCCGGGTCTGTACCCAGAACCTAATTTCTGGGGCCGTTTTCAATCAACCTGTCAAATTTCGGCCCATTCCGACGCCGTCGCGGCAAATGACAAAATTGCCCCTTGTGCAATTTTTCTTTGTTAATTTTCTGTCCAACCCTTCTTCGACCAGACATAATTAACACGAAAATTAATTATTCGGAGGCCAAAACGAAGGAATTTGCTTAAAATCCCGTGATCCTGGGTCTCTGCCTCGAGTCCAATTTCTAGGGCCGTTTCCAATCAACCTGCCAAATTTTGGCCCATTCCGACACCGTCGCTACAAGTGACGAAATTTTCCCTGGTGCGGTTTGTCTTTGTTAATTTTCCGTCCAACAATTCTTCGACCGGACAAATTAATACGAAAATTAATTATTCGGAGGCCTAAACGTAGGAATTTGGCTAAAATTCCGTGATCCTGGGTCTGTACCCCGAGTCCAATTTCTGAGACCGTTTCCAATCAACCTGCCAAATTTCGGCCCATTCCGACACCATCGCGACAAATGACAAAATTTTCCCTGGTGCGATTTTTCTTTGTTAATTTTTTGTTCAACACTTCTTCAGCCTGACATAATTAATACGAAAATTAATTATTCGGAGGCCTAAACGAAGGAATTTGGCTAAAATTCCGTGATCCCGGGTCTGTGCCCTGAGTCCAATTTCTGGGGCCGTTTCCAATCAACCTGCCAAATTTCGGCCCATTCCGACACCATCGCGACAAATGACAAAATTTTCCCTGGTGCGATTTTTCTTTGTTAATTTTTTGTTCAACACTTCTTCAGCCTGACATAATTAATACGAAAATTAATTATTCGGAGGCCTAAACGAAGGAATTTGGCTAAAATTCCGTGATCCCGGGTCTGTGCCCTGAGTCCAATTTCTGGGGCCGTTTCCAATCAACCTGCTAAATTTCGACTCATTCCGACACTGTCGCGAAAAATGACGAAATTGCCCCTGGTTCGGTTTTTCTTCGCTTATTTTCTGTCCAACACTTCTTCCGCCTGACATAAATAATACGGAAATTAATTATTCGGAGGCCTAAACGATGGAATTTTGCTAAAATCCCGTTATCCCGGGTCTGTACCCCGAGTCCAATTTCTGGGGTCTTTTCCAATCAACCTGCCAAATTTCGGCCCATTCCGACACCTTCGCTACAAATGACAAAATTGCCCCTGTTGCGTTTTGCTTTGGTAATTTTCTGTCCAACACATCTTCAACCTGACATAATTAATATGGAAATTAATTATTCGGAGGCCTAAACGAGGGAATTTGTCTAAAATCTGGTGATCTCGGGTCTGTGCCCCGAGTCAAATTTCTGGGTTTGTTTCCAATCAATTTGCCAAATTTCGACCCATTCCGACATCGTCGCGACAAATGACAAAATTTCCCCTGGTGCGATTTTACGTTGTTAATTTTCTGTCCGACACAGCTTCAACCTAACGTAATTAATATGAAAATAAATTATTCGGAGGCCTAAACAAAGGAATTTAGCTAAAATCTCATGATCACGGGTATGTGCCCCGAGTCAAATTTCTAGGGTCGTTACCAATCAATATGCCAAATTTCAGCCCATTCCTACACCGTCGCGACAAATTATGAAATTGCCCCTTGTGCGATTTTGTGTTGCTAATTTCTGTCCAACACTTCTTCAACCTTACATAATTAATACGAAAATTAATTATTCGAAGGCCTAAACGAAGGAATTTCGCTAAAATTCGGAGATCTCGGGTCTATGCCCCGAGTCCAATTTCTGGGGCTATTTCCAATCAACCTGCCAAATTTTGGCCCATTCCAACACCGTCGCGACAAATGACGAATTTGCCATCGGTGTGGCTCTTCTTTATTTATTTTCTTTCCAACACTTCTTCAACCTGACACAATTAATACAGAAATTAATTATTCGGAGGCCTAAATGATGGAATTTGGCTAAAATCCCATGATCCCAGGTCTGTGCCCCGAGTCCAATTTCTTGGGCTGTTTCTAATCAACTGCCAAATTTTGGACCATTCAAACACCGTCCGAGCAAATGACGAAATTGCCCCTGGCGCGATTTTGTGTTGCTAATTTTCTGTCCAACACTTCTTCAACCTAACATAATTAATACGAAAATTAATTATTCGGAGGCCTCAACGAAGGAATTTAGCTAAAATCCCGAGATCTCGGGTCTATGTCCCGAGTCCAATTTCTGGGGCCGTTTGCAATCAACCTGCCAAATTTCGGCCCATTCCGACACCGTCGCGACAAATGACGAAATTGACCCTAGTGGGGATTTTCTTTGTTAATTTTCTTTCCAACACTTCTTCAACCTAACATAATTAATATAGAAATTAATTATTCGGAGGCCTAAACGAAGGAATTTGGCTAAAATCTCGTGATCCCGGGTCTGTGCCCCAAGTCCAATTTCTTGGGCCGTTTCCAATTAACCTGCCAAATTTTGGCCCATTCCGACGCCATCGCGACAAATGACGAAATTGCCCTTGGTGCGGTTTTGCGTTGTTAATTTTCTGTCCAACACTTCTTCAACCTAACATAATTAATACGAAAATTAATTATTCGGAGGCCTAAACGAACGAATTTAGCTAAAATCCTGTGATCCAAGGTTTTTGCCCCGAGTCAAATTTCTTGGGCCGTTCCCAATCAACCTGCCAAATTTCGGCCCATTCCGACATATATCGCGACAAACGACGAAATTGCACCTGGTGCGGTTCTGCGTTGTTAATTTTCTGTCCAACACCTCTTCAACTTGACATAATTAGCACAAAAATTAATTGTTCGTAGGCATAAATGAAGAAATTTGGGTAAAATCGCACGATCTCGGGTCTTTGCCTCAAGTCCAATTTCTGGGGCCGTTTCCAATCAACCTGCCAAATTTCGGCCCATTCCAACACCGTCGTGAAAATTAAGAAATTGCCCCTGGTGTGGCTTTGCGTTGTTAATTTTATGTCCAACACTTCTTCAACTTGACATAATTGCTACGAAAATTAATTAATCGGAGGCCTAAACGAAGGAATTTGGCTGAAATCCCGAGATCTCGGGTTTGTGCCCCGATTCCAATTTCTGAGGCCGTTTCCAATCAACCTGCCAAATTTCGGCCCATTCCGACCCAGTCGCGAGAAATGACGAAATTACCCCTGGTGCGGCTTTTCTTTGTTAATTTATTTTCCAACACTTCTTCAACCTAACATAATTAATATGGAAATTTATTATTCGGAGGCCTAAACGAAGGAATTTAGCTAAAATTCCGTGATCCCGGGTTTTTGCCCCGAGTCAAATTTCTCGGGCCGTTCCCAATCAATCTGTCAAATTTTGGCCCATTCCGACACCATCGCGACAAATGAAGAAATTGCCCCTGGTACAGTTTTGCGCTGTTAATTTTCTATCCAACGCTTCCTCAACCTGACATAATTAATGCAGAAATTAATTATCCCGAGGCCTAAACGAAGAAATTTGGCTGAAATCTCGTGATCCGTGGTCTGTGGCCCGACTCCAATTTCTCGGGCCGTTTCCAATCAAACTACCAAATTTCGGCCCATTCCGACACCGTCGTGAAAATTAAGAAATTGCCCCTGGTGCGATTTTACGTTGTTAATTTTATGTCCAACACTTCTTCAACTTGACATAATTACTACGAAAATTAATTAATTGGAGGCCTAAACGAAGGAATTTGGCTGAAATCCCGAGATATCGGGTCTATGCCCCGAGTCCAATTTCTGAGGCCGTTTCCAATCAACCTGCCAAATTTTAGCCCATTCCGACACCGTCGCGAGAAATGACGAAATTACCCCTGGTGCGGCTTTTCTTTGTTAATTTACTTTCCAACACTTCTTCAACTTGACATAATTAGGAAATTAATTATTTGGAGGCCTAAACGAAGGAATTTGGTAAAAGTCCCGAGATCTAGGGTCTGTGCCCCGAGTCTAATTTCTCGGGCCGTTTCCAATAAACCTGCCAAATTTAGGCCCATTCCGACACCGTCGCGAGAAATGCCGAAATTGCCCCTGGTGTGGCTTTTCATTGTTAATTTTCTTTCCAACACTTCTTCAACCTGACATAATTAATACGAAAATTAATTATTCGGAGGCCTAAACGAAGGAATTTGGCTAAAATCCCGTGATCCCGGGTCTGTGCCCCAACTCAAATTTCTCAAGCCTTTTCCAATCAATATTCCAAATTTCGGCCCATTCCAACACCGTCGTGACAAATGACGAAATTACCCTCGGTGCGGCTTTACGTTGTTAATTTTCTGTCCAACACTTCTTCAACCTGACATAATTAATACGAAAATTAATTATTCGGAGGCCTCAACAAAGGAGTTTGGCAAAAATCCCGAGATCTCGGGTCTATGTCCAGAGTCCAATTTCTGGGGCCGTTTTCAATCAACCTGCCAAATTTCGGCCCATTCCGACACCATCGCGACAAATGACGAAATTGCCCTGGTGCGGCTATTCTTTGTTAATTTTCTTTCCAACTTCAACCTTACATAATTAATATGAAAATTAATTATTCGGAGGCCTAAATGAAGGAATTTCGCTAAAATCCTGAGATCTCGGGTCTGTGCCCCGAGTCCAATTTCTGGGGCCGTTTCCAATCAACCTGCCAAATTTTGGCCCATTCTAGCACCGTCGCGACAAATGATGAAATTGCCACCGGTGCGACTTTTCTTTGTTTATTTTCTTTCCAACACTTTTTCAACCTGACATAATTAATATGGAAATTAATTATCCGGAGTCCTGAACGAAGGAACTTGGCTAAAATCCCGTGATCCCGTGTCTGTGCCCCAGTCTAATTTCTGGGGCCATGACCAATCAACCTACCAAATTTCGGCCCATTCCGACACTGTCGCAACAAATGACGAAATTGCCTCTGGTGCGGTTCTGCATTGTTAATTTTCTGTCCAACAATTCTTCAACCTGATATAATTAGTACGAAAATTAATTGTTCGGAGGCCTAAATGAATGAATTTGGCTAAAATCACGAGATCTTAGGTCAACGCCCCGAGTCCAATTTCTGGGGTCGTTTCCAATCAACCTGCCAAATTTTGGCCCATTCCGACACCGTCGCGACAAATGACGAAATTGCCCCTGGTGCGGTTTTGCGTTGTTAATTTTCTGTCCAACACATCTTCAACCTGACATAATTAATACGGAAATTAATTATTCGGAGGCCTAAACGAAGGAATTTGGCTAAAATCCCATGATACCGGGTCTGTGCTCCGAGTCCAATTTCTAGGGCCGCATCCAATCAACTTGCCAAATTTCGGCTCATTCCGACACCGTCGCGACAAATGATGAAATTTTCCCTGGTGCGGCTTGTCTTTGTTAATTTTCTGTCCAACACATCTTCAACCTGACACAATTAGTACAGAAATTAATTATTCGGAGGCCTAAACGAAGGAATTTGGCTAAAATCCCGTGATCCCTGATCTGTGCCCCGAGTCCAATTTCTAGGGCCGTTTCCAATCGACCTGCCAAATTTCGGCCCATTTCGACACCGTTGCGACAAATGACGAAATTTTCCCTTGTGCGATTTTTCTTTGTTAATTTTCTGTCCAACACTTCTTCAAACTGACATAATTAACACGAAAATTAATTATTCGGAGGCGTAAACGAAGGAATTTGGTTAAAATCCCGTGATCCCCGATCTGTGCCCCGAGTCCAATTTCTAGGGCCGTTTTGAATCAACCTGCCAAATTTCGGCTCATTTCAACACCGTCGTGACAAATTATGAAATTTCCCCTGCTGCGGTTTTTCTTTGTGAATTTTCTGTCCAACACTTCTTCAACCTGACATAGTTAATACGGAAAACAAATATTCGGAGGCCTAGATGAAGGAATTTGGCTAAAATCCCATGATCCCCGTCGGTGCCCCAAGTCCAATTTCTGGGGCCGTTTCCAATCAACCCGCCAAATTTCGGCCCATTCCGACACCGTCGCGACAAATGACAAAATTGCCCCTGGTGCGATTTTTCTTTGTTAATTTTCTGTCCAACACTTCTTCAACTTGACATAATTAATACGAAAATTAATTATTCGGAGGCCAAAATGAAGGAATTTTTCTAAAACCCGTGATCTCGGGTTTGTGCCTCGAGTCCAATTTCTTGGGCTGCTTCCAATCAACTGGCAAATTTTGACCCCATTCCGACACCATCGCGACAAATGACCAAATGCGGTTTTGCGTTGTTAATTTTCTGTCCAACACATCTCCAACCTGACATAATTAATACGAAAATTAATTATTCGGAGGCCTAAACGAAGGAATTTGGCTAAAATCTCGTGATCCCAGATCTGTGCCCCGAGTCAAATTTCTAGGGCCGTTCCCAATCAACCTGCCAAATTTCTGCCCATTTCGACACCGTCGCGACAAATGACAAAATTGCCCCTGGTGCGGTTTGGAAACCAATTATTCGGAGGCCTAAACAAGGGAATTTAGCTAAAATCCCGTGATCCCGTGTCTGGGCCCGGGGTCCAATTTCTAGGGCCGTTTCCAATCAACTTGTCGAATTTGGCCCATTCCGACACCGTCTCGATAAATGACAAAATTGCCCCTTGTGGGTTTGGAAATTAATTATTCGGAGGCCTAAACGAGGGAATTTGGCTAAAATCCCTTGGTCCCGAGTCTGTGCCCCGAGTCCAATTTCTAAGGCCGTTTCCAATCAGCCTGCCAAATTTCGGCCCATTCCGATACCGTCGCGACAAATGACGAAATTGCCCCTGGTGTGGTTTTTTTGTTAATTCTCTGTCCGACACTTCTTCATCCTGACATAATTAATACAGAAATTAATTATTCGGAAGCCTAAATGAAGGAATTTGGCAGAAATCCAGTGATCCCGGGTCTGTGCCTCGAGTCCAATTTCTAGGGCCGTTTCCAATCAACTTGCCAAATTTCGGTCCATTCTGACATCATCGCGACAAATGACTAAATTGCCCCAGGTGTGGTTTTGCGTTGTTAATTTTTTGTCCAACACATCTTCAACCTGACATAATTAATACAAAAATTAATTATTTGGAGGCCTAAACGAAGAAACTTGGCTGAAATCTCGAGATCTCGGGTCTGTTCCCCGAGCCAAACTTCTGGTGCCATTCCCAATCAACCTGCCGAATTTCGATCAATTCTGACACCGTCGTGACAAATAACTAAATTTGCCCTAGTGCGGTTTTTCTTTATTAATTTTCTGTCCAACACTTCTTCAGCCTTACATAATTAATACAAAAATTAATTATTCGGAGGCCTAAACGAAGGTATTTGGCTAAAATCCCGTGATCCCGGGTCCGTGCCCCGAGTCCAATTTCTTGGTCCGTTTCCAATCAACCTACCAAATTTCTACCCATTTCGACATCGTCTCAACAAATGACGAAATTGCCCCTGGTGCAGTTTTTCTTTGTTAATTTGCCGTCCAACACTTCCCCAACCTGATATAATTAATGCGAAAATTAATTATTCAAAGGCCTAAACGAAGGAATTTGGCTAAAATCCCGTGACCTCGGGTATGTGCCCCAAGTCCAATTCCTCGGGCCGTTTCCAATCAACCTGCAAAATTTCGGCCCATTCCTACACCGTCGCGACATATGACTAAATTGCCCCTGGTGAGATTTTTTTGTTAATTTTCTGTCCAACACTTCTTCAGTCTGACATAATTAATACGAAAATTAATTATTCGGAGGCCTAAATGAAGGAATTTGGCTAAAATCCAATGATCTCAGGTTATACCCCGACTCCAATTTCTCGGGCCGTTTCCAATCAACCTGCCAAATTCCGGCCCATTCTGACACCGTCGTGACAAAAGACGAAATTACCCCTGGTACGATTTTGCGTTGTTAATTTTCTATCAAACACTTCTTCAACCGGACATAATTAATTCGGAAATTAATTATTCGGAGGCCTAAACAAAGGAATTTGGCTAAAATCCCGTGATCCTGTGTCTGTGCCCAACTCCAATTTCTCGGGCCGTTTCCAATCAACCTGCCAAATTTCGGCCCATTTCAACACCGTCGCGACAAATTACGAAATTGCCCCTGGTTCGATTTTACGTTGTTAATTTTCTGTCCAGCACTTCTTCAACTTGACATAATTAATAGGAAAATTAATTATGTCTAGGCATAAACGAAGGAATTTGGCAAAATCCTGCGATACCGGGTCAGTGCCTCAAGTCCAATTTCTGGGGCCATTTCCAATCAACCTGTCAAATTTTGACCCATTCCGACACCGTCACTGCAAATGACGAGATTGCCCTTGGTGCGGTTTTGCATTGTTAATTTTCAGTCCAACACTTTTTCAACCTGACATAATTAATACGAAAATTAATTATTCGGAGGCCTAAATGAAGGAATTTAACTAAAATCCCGAGATCTCTGGTCTGTGCCTCGAGTCCAATTTCTGGGAGTGTTTCCAATCGACCTGCCAAATTTCGGCCCATTCCGACACCGTCATGACAAATGACAAAATTACCCCTGGTGCAATTTTGCGTTGTTAATTCTCTGTCAAACACTTCTTCAACCTGACATAATTAATACGAAAATTAATTATTCGGAGGCCTAAACAAAAGAATTTGGCTAAAATCCCATGATCCCGTGTCTGTGCCCCAACTCCAATTTCTCGAGCCGTTTCCCATCAACCAGCCGAATTTCGGCCCATTCTGGCACCATCGTGACAAATGACGAAATTGCCCCTGGTACGATTTTGCGTTGTTAATTTTCAGTCCAACACTTCTTCAACCTGACATAATTAATACGAAAATTAATTATTCAAAGGCCTAGACGAAGAAATTTGGCTAAAATCCTGTGATCCCGGGTTTGTACCCTGACTCCAATTTCTCGGGCCGTTTCCAATCAACCTGCCAAATTTTGGCCCATTCCGACACCGTCGTCACAAATAACGAAATTGCCCCTATTACGATTTTGCATTGTTAAATTTCTGTCCAACACTTCTTCAACCTAACATAATTAATACGAAAATTAATTATTCGGAGGCCTAAATAAAGGAATTTAGCTAAAATCCCATGATCCAAGGTTTTTGCCCCGAGTCAAATTTCTGGGGCCGTTTCCAATCAACCTGCCAAATTTCGGCCCATTCCGACACCGTCGTGCCAAATGACGAAATTGACCCTGGTGCGGCTTTTCTTTGTTAATTTTCTTCCCAACACTTCTTAAACCTGACATAATTAATACAGAAACTAATTATTTGGAGGCCTAAACGAAGGAATTTGGCTAAAATCCCGTGATCCCGGGGTTTGTGGCCGAGTCCAATTTCTCGGGCCGTCTCCAATCAACCTGCCGAATTTCGGCCCATTCGGACACCGTCGCAACAAATGACGAAATTGCCCCTGGTGCGATTTTGCATTATTAATTTTCTATCCAACACTTCTTCAACCTGACATAATTAATACGAAAATTAATTATTCGAAGGCCTACACGAAGGAATTTAACTAAAATCCCAAGATCTCGGGTCTGTGCCCCGAGTCCAATTTCTGGGGCCGTTTCCAATCAACCTGCCAAATTTCGGCCCATTTCGACTCAGTCGCGACAAATTACGAAATTGCCCCTCGTGCGGTTTTGCATTGTTAATTTTCTATCCAACACTTCTTCAACCTGACATAATTAATACGGAAATTAATTATTTTGAGTCCTAAACGAAGGAATTTTGCAAAATCCCGCGATCCCGGGTCTGTGCCTTGAGTCCAATTTCTCGGGCCGTTTCCAATCAACCTGCCAAATTTCGGCCCATTCCGACACCGTCGCGACAAATGACGAAATTGCCCCGGGTGCAGTTTTACGTTGTTAATTTTCTGTTCAACACTTCTTCAACCTGATATAATTAATACGGAAATTAATTATTCAGAGGCCTAAACGAAGGAATTTGGCTAAAATCCCGTGATCCCGGGTCTGTGTACCAAGTCCAATTTCTCGGGCCGTTTTCAATCAACCTGCCAGATTCTGGCCCATTCCGACGCCGTCGCGACAAATGACAAAATTGCCCCTAGTGCGATTTTGTGTTGTTAATTTTCTGTCCAACACTTCTTCAACCTAACATAATTAATACGAAAATTAATTATTCGGAGGCCTAAATGAAGGAATTTAGCTAAAATCCCGTGATCCAAGGTTTTTGCCCCGAGTCAAATTTCTCGGGCCGTTCCCAATCGACCTACCAAATTTCGGCCCATTTCGACATACATCGCGACAAATGACAGAATTGCCCCTGGTGCGGTTCTACGTTGTTAATTTTCTGTCCAACACTTCTTCAACCTGACATAATTAGTACAGATATTAATTGTTCGGAGGCACAAATGAAGAAATTTTGCTAAAATCACGCGATCTCGGGTCTTTGCCCCAAGTCCAATTTCTGGGGCCGTTTCCAATCAACCTGCCAAATTTCGGCCCATTCTGACACCGTCGTGCCAAATGACGAAATTGACCCTGGTGCGGCTTTTCTTTGTTAATTTTCTTTCCAACACTTCTTAAACCTGACATAATTAATACAGAAATTAATTATCCGGAGGCCTAAACGAAGGAATTTGGCTAAAATCCCGTGATCCCGGGGTTTGTGCCCGAGTCCAATTTCTCGGGCCGTCTCCAATCAACCTGCCGAATTTCGACCCATTCGGACACCGTCGCAACAAATGAAGAAATTGCCCCTGGTGCGGTTTTGCATTATTAATTTTCTATCCAACACTTCTTCAACCTGACATAATTAATACGAAAATTAATTATTCGAAGGCCTCAACAAAGGAATTTGGCTAAAATCCCGAGATCTTGGGTGTGTGTCCCGAGTCCAATTTCTGGGGCCATTTCCAATAAACCTGCCAAATTCGGCCCATTCCGACACTGTCATGACAAATGACGAAATTGCCCCTGGTGCAGCTTTTCTTTGTTAATTTTCTTTCCAACTTCAAATTGACATAATTAATATGAAAATTAATTATTCGAAGGCCTATACGAAGGAATTTCGCTAAAATCCCGAGATCTCTGGTCTACGCCCCGAGTCCAATTTCTGGTGCCATTTCCAATCAACTTGCCAAATTTTGGCCCATTCCAACACCGTCGCGACCAATAACGAAATTGCCACCGGTTCGGCTTTTCTTTGTTTATTTTCTTTCCAACACTTCTTCAACTTGACATATTTAATACGAAAATTAATTATTCGGAGACCTAAATGAAGGAATTTGGCTAAAATCCCACGATCCCGTGTCTGTGCCCTCAGTCCAATTTCTCGGCCGTTACCAATCAATCTACCAAATTTCGGCCCATTGCGACACCGTCGCGACAAATGATGAAATTGCCTCTGGTGCGGTTCTGCATTGTTAATTTTCTGTCCAACACTTCTTCAACCTAACCTAATTAGTACGAAAATTAATTGTTCGGAGGCCTAAATGAAGGAATTTGGCTAAAATCATGAGATCTTGGGTCTATGCCCCGAGTCCAATTTCTGGGGCCGTTTCCAATCAACCGGCCAAATTTGGGCCCATTCCGACACCGTCGCAACAAATGACGAAATTGACCCTAGTGCGGATTTTCTTTGTTAATTTTCTTTCCAACGCTTCTTCAACCTGACATAATTAATACAGAAATTAATTATTCAGAGGCTTAAACGAAGGAATTTGGCTAAAATCCTGTGATCCCGGGTCTGTGCCCTAAGTCCAATTTCTCGGGCCGTTTCCAATCAACTTGCCAAATTTTGGCCCATTCCGACACAGTCGCGACAATTGACAAAATTGCCCCTGGTGCAGTTTTGCGTTGTTAATTTTCTGTCCAACACTTCTTCAACCTAACATAATTAATACAGAAATTAATTATTCGGAGGCCTAAACGAAGGAATTTAGCTAAAATCCCGTGATCCCAGGTTTTTGTCCCAACTCAAATTTCTCGGGCCGTCCCCAATCAACCTGCCAAATTTCGGCCCATTCTGACATACATCGGGACAAATGACGAAATTGCCCCTGGTGCGATTCTGCGTTGTTAATTTTCTGTCCAACACTTCTTCAACCTGAGATAATTAGTACGGAAATTAATTGTTCGGAGGCCTAAATGAAGAAATTTGGCTAAAATCACGAGATCTCGGGTCTTTATCCCGAGTCCATTTTCTGGGGTCATTTCTAATCAACCTGCCAAATTTCAGGCCATTCCGACACCGTCGCGACAAATGACGAAATTGTCCCTGGTTCGATTTTGTGTTTTTAATTTTCTGTCCAACACTTCTTCAACCTAACATAATTAATGCGGAAATTAATTAATCGGAGGCCTAAACGAAGGAATTTAGCTAAAATCTCGTGATCCCGGGTTTGTGCCTCGAGTCAAATTTCTCGGGCCGTTCCAAATCAACCTGTCAAATTTCGGCCCATTCCGACACCATCGCGACAAATGAGGAAATTGCCCTTGGTGCAGTTTTGCGCTGTTAATTTTCTGTCCAACGCTTCTTCAACCTGACATAATTAATACGAAAATTTATTGTCTCGAGTCCTAAACAAAGGAATTTGGCTAAAATCCCGTGATCCCGCTCTGTACCCCAACTCCAATTTCCCGGGCAGTTTCCAATCAACCTGCCAAATTTTGGCCTATTCCGACACCGTCGCAAAAATTAAGTAATTACCCCTGGTGCGGTTTTGTGTTGTTAATTTTATGTCCAACACTTCTTCAACTTGACATAATTACTACTAAAATTAATTAATCAGAGGCCTAAACGAAGGAATTTGGCTGAAATCCTGAGATCTCGGGTCTATGCCCCGAGTCCAATTTCTGAGGCCATTTCCAATCAACCTGCCAAATTTCGGCCCATTCCGACACCGTCGCGAGAAATGATGAAATTGCCCCTGGTGCGGCTTTTCTTTGTTTATTTTCTTTCCAACACTTCTTCAACCTGACATAATTAATACGGAAATTAATTATTCGGAGGCCTAAACGAAGGAATTTGGTAAAAGCCCCGAGATCTTGGGTCTATGCCCCGAGTCCAATTTCTCGGGCCGTTTCCAATAAACCTGCCAAATTTCGGCCCATTCCGACACCGTCGCGACAAATGATGAAATTGCCCCGGATGCGATTTTGCATTGTTAATTTTCTGTCCAACACTTCTTCAACTTGACATAATTAATACTGAAATTAATTATTCGGAGGCCTAAACGAAGGAATTTGGTAAAATCCCGAGATCTGGGAAAATGCCCCGAGTCCAATTTCTGGGGCCATTTCCAATCAGCCTGCCAAATTTTAGCCCATTCCGACATCGTCGCAACAAATGACAAAATTGCCCCTAGTGCGGCTTTTCTTTGTTAATTTTCTTTCCAACACTTCTTCAACCCTACATAATAAATATGGAAATTAATTATTCGGAAACCTAAACAGAGGAATTTGGCTAAAATCCCATGAGTCCGATTTCTCGGGCCATCTCCAATCAACCTGCCAAATTTCGGCCCATTCCGGCACCGTCTTGACAAATGATGAAATTGCCCCTGGTGCAATTTTGCGATGTTAATTTTTTGTCCAACACTTCTTCAACCTGACATAATTAATACGAAAATTAATTATTCGCAGGCCTAAACAAAGGAATTCGGCTGAAATCCCGTGATCCCGGGTCTGTGCCCCGAGTCCAATTTCTTGGGCCGTTTCCAATCAACCTGCTAAATTCCGGCCCATTCCGACACCATCTCGACAAATGACGAAATTGCCCTGGGTGCAATTTTGCGTTGTTAATTTTCTATCCAACACTTCTTCAACCTGACATAATTAATATGGAAATTAGTTATCTGAAGGCCTAAACGAAGGAATTTGGCTAAAATAACGTGATCCAGGGTCAGTGGCCCGAGTCCAATTTCTAGGGCCGTTTCCAATCAACCTGCCAAATTTTGGCCCATTCCGACACCGTCGATACAAATGACGAAATTGCCCCTGGTGCGGCTTTTCTTTCCAGCTCTTCTTCAACCTGACATAATTAATACAGAAATTAATTATTTGGAGGCCTAAACGAAGGAACTTGGCTAAAATCCCATGATCCCGGGTCTGTGCCCCGAGTCCAATTTCTCGGGTCGTTTCCAATCAACCTGCCAAATTTCGGTCCATTCCTACACCGATGCGACAAATGACAAACTTACCCCTGGTCCGATTTTGAGTTGTTGATTTTCTGTCCAACATTTCTTCAACCCGACAAAATTAATACGAAAATTAATTATTCGGAGGCCTAAACGAAGGAATTTGACTAAAATTCCGTGATCCAGGGTCTGTGCCCCAAGACCAATTTCTCGGGCCGTTACCAATCAACCTACCAAATTTCGGCCCATTCCGACACCACCGCGACAAATGACAAAATTGCCCCTGCTTCGATTTTGCATTATTAATTTTCTGTCCAACACTTCTTCATCCTGACATAATTAATACGAAAATTAATTAATCAGAGGCCTAAACGAAGGAATTTGGCTAAAATCCCGAAATCTTGGGTTTGTGCCCCGAGTCCGATTTATGGGGCCGTTTCCAGTCAACCTGTCAAATTTCATCCCACTCCGACATCATCGCGACAAATGACGAAATTGCCCCTGTTGCGGCTTTTCTTTGTCAATTTTCTTTCCAACACTTCTTCAACCTATCATAAGTAATTCAAAAATTAATTATTCGGAGGCCTAAACGAAGGAATTTGTCTAAAATCCCGAGATCTTGGGTCTGTGCCTCGAGTCCAATGTCTAGGACCGTTTCCAATGAACCTACCAAATTTCGGCCCATTCCAACACCATCGCGACAAAAGATGAAATTGCCCCTGGTGCGACTTTTCTTTGTTAATTTTCTTTCCAACACTTCTTCAACCTGACATAATTAATACGAAAATTAATTATTCGGAGGCCTCAACGAAGGAATTTGGCTAAAATCCCGAGATCTCGGGTCTATGTCCCGAGTCCAATTTCTGGGGCCGTTTGCAATCAACCTGCCAAATTTCGGCCCATTCCGACACCGTCGCGACAAATGACGAGATTGCTCCTGGTGTGGCTTTTCTTTGTTAATTTTCTGTCCTACACTTCTTCGACCTGACATAATTAATACGGAAATTAATTATTTGGAGGCCTAAATGAAGGAATTTAGCTAAAATCCTGTGATCCCGGGTCTGTGCCCCGATTCCAATTTCTCGGGCCGTTTCCAATCAACCAGCCGAATTTCAGCCCATTCTAGCACCATCGCGGCAAATGACGAAATTGCCCCTGGTACGATTTTACGTTGTTAATTTTCAGTCCGACACTTCTTCAACCTGACATAATTAATACGAAAATTAATTATTAGGAGGCCTAGACGAAGGAATTTGGCTAAAATCTCGTGATCCCGGGTCTGTGCCCTGACTCCAATTCTCGGGCCGTTTCCAATCAACCTGCCAAATTTTGACCCATTCTGACACCGTCGCCACAAATAACGAAATTGCCCCTATTGCAGTTTTGCATTGTTTATTTTCTGTCCAACAATTCTTCAACCTGACATAATTAATACGGAAATTAATTATTCGGAGGCCTAAATGAAGGAATTTGGGTAAAATCCCATGTGATCCCAGGTAAGTGCTCCCAATCCAATTTCTCGGGCCGTTTCCAATCAACCTGCCAAATTTCGGCCCAGTCCGACACCGCTGCAACAAATGACGAAATTGCCCCTGGTGCAGTTTTGCGTTGTTAATTTTCTGTCTAACACTTCTTCAACCTAACATAATTAATGTGGAAATTAATTATTTGGAGGCCTAAACGAAGGAATTTGACTAAAATCACGTGATCACAAGTCTGTGCCCCGAGTCCAATTTCTCAGGCTGTTTCCAATCAGCCTACCAAATTTCAGCCCATTCCGACACCGCCGCGACAAATAATGAAATTGCCTCGGATGCGGTTTTTCGTTGTTAATTTTCTGTCCAACACTTCTTCAACCTGATATAATTAATACGAAAATTAATTATTTGAAGCCCAAACGAAGGAATTTGGATAAAATATCGTGATCCGGGTCTGTACCTTGACGCCAATTTCTCTGGCCGTTTGCAATCAACCTGCCAAATTTCGGCCCATTTCGACACAGTCGCGACAAATGATGAAATTGCCCCTGATGCGGTTTTGCGTTGTTAATTTTTTGTCCAACACTAAACAAAGGAATTTGACAAAAATCCCGTGATCCGGGGTCGGCACCTCGAGTCCAATTTCGAGGGCCGTTTCCAATCAACCTGCCAAATTTTGGCCCATTCCGACATCGTTGCGACAAATGACGAAATTGTCACGGATGCGATTTTGCGTTGTTAATTTTCTGTCCAACACTTCTTCAACCTGACATAATTAATACGGAAATTAATTATTTGAAGCCCAAACGAAGGAATTTGGATAAAATATCGTGATCCCGGGTCTGTGCCCTGACGCCAATTTCTCGGGCCGTTTGCAATCAACGTGCCAAATTTCGGCCCATTTCGACACAGTCGCGACAAATGATGAAATTGCCCCTGATGCGGTTTTGCGTTGTTAATTTTTTGTCCAACACTAAACAAAGGAATTTGACAAAAATCCCATGATTCGGGGTCGGCACCTCGAGTCCAATTTCTAGGGCCGTTTCCAATCAACCTGCCAAATTTTGGCCCATTCCGACATCGTTGCGACAAATGACGAAATTGTCCCGGATGCGATTTTGCGTTGTTAATTTTCTGTCCAACACTTCTTCAACCTGACATAATTAATACAGAAATTAATTATTCGGAGGCCTAAACGAAGGAATTTGGCTAAAATCCTGAGATCTCGGGAATGCCCCGAGTCCAATTTCTGGGGCCATTTCCAATCAACCTGCTAAATTTTAGCCCATTCCAACACCGTCGCGACAAATGACGAAATTGCCCTTGGTGCGGCCTTTCTTTGTTAATTTTCTATCCAACACTTCTTCAGCCCAACAAAATGAATACAGAAATTAATTATTCGAAAACCTAAACGAAGGAATTTGGCTAAAATCCCATGAGTTCGATTTCTCGGGCCATTTCCAATCAACCTGTCAAATTTCGGCCCGTTCCGACACCGTCTTGACAAATGATGAAATTGCCCCTGGTGCGGTTCCACGATGTTAATTTTTTGTCCAACACTTCTTCAACCTGACATAATTAATACGAAAATTAATTATTCATAGGCCTAAACAAAGGAATTCGTGTAAAATCCCGTGATCCCGGGTCTGTGCCCCGAGTCCAATTTCTTGGGCCGTTTCCAATCAACCTGCTAAATTTCGACCCATTCCGACACCGTCGCGACAAATGACGAAATTGCCCTGGGTGCGGTTTTGCGTTGTTAATTTTCTATCCAACACTTCTTCAACCTGACATAATTAACATGGAAATTAATTATTTGAAGGCCTAAACGAAGGAATTTGGCTAAAATAACGTAATCCAAGGTCTGTGCCCCACGTCCAATTTCTGGGACCGTTTCCAATCAACCTGCCAAATTTCGGCCCATTCCGACACCATCGATACAAATGACGAAATTGCCCCTGCTACGGCTTTTCTTTGTTAATTTTCCTTCCAGTACTTCTTCAACCTGACATAATTAATACAGAAATTAATTATTTGGAGGCCTAAACGAAGGAATTTGGCTAAAATCCCATGATCCCGGGTCTATGCCCCGAGTCCAATTTCTCGGGTCGTTTCCAATCAACCAGCCAAATTTCGGTCCATTCCTACACCGAAGCGACAAATGACAAACTTACCCCTGGTCTGATTTTGCGTTGTTGATTTTCTGTACAACACTTCTTCAACCTGACATAATTAATATGGAAATTAATTATTCAGAGGCATAAACGAAGGAATTTGGCTAAAATCCCGTAATCCCGGGTCTGTTCCCCAAGACCAATTTCTCGGGCCATTACCAATCAACCTGCCAAATTTCGGCCCATTCCGACACCACCGCGACAAATGACGAAATTGCCCCGGGTGCGGTTTTGCGTTGTTAATTTTCTATCCAACACTTCTTCAACCTGACATTATTAATATGGAAATTAATTATTTGAAGGCCTAAACGAAGGAATTTGGCTAAAATAATGTAATCCAGGGTCTGTGCCTCACGTCCAATTTCTGGGGCCGTTTCGAATCAATCTGCCAAATTTTGGCCCATTCCGACACCATCGATACAAATGACGAAATTGGCCCTGGTACGGCTTTTCTTTGTTAATTTTCCTTCCAGTACTTCTTCAACCTGACATAATTAATACAGAAATTAATTATTTGGAGGCTTAAACGAAGGAATTTGGCTAAAATCCCATGATCCCGGGTCTGTGCCCCGAGTCCAATTTCTCGGGTCGTTTCCAATCAACCAGCCAAATTTCGGTCCATTCCTGCACCGACGCGACAAATGACGAACTTGCCCCTGGTCTGATTTTGCGTTGTTGATTTTTTGTCCAACACTTCTTCAACCTGACATAATTAATATGGAAATTAATTATTCGGAGGCCTAAACAAAGGAATTTGGCTAAAATCCCGTGATCCCGGGTCTGTGTTCCAAGACCAATTTCTCGAGCCGTTACTAATCAACCTGCCAAATTTCAGCCCATTCCGACACCACAGCGACAAATGACAAAATTGCCCCTGGTGCGGTTTTATGTTGTTAATTTTCTGTCCAACACTTCTTCATCCTGACATAATTAATACGAAAATTAATTAATCGGAGGCCTAAACGAAGGAATTTGGCTAAAATCCCGAGATCTTGTGTTTGTGCCCCGAGTCCAATTTATGGGGCCGTTTCCAGTCAACCTGTCAAATTTCATCCCACTCCGACATCGTCACGACAAATGACGAAATTGCCCCTGGTGCGGCTTTTCTTTGTCAATTTTCTTTCCAACACTTCTTCAATCTATCATAAGTAATTTAAAAATTAATTATTCGGAGGCCTAAACGAAGGAATTTGTCTAAAATCCCGAGATCTCGGGTCCGTGCTTCGAGTCCAATTTCTGGGAACGTTTCCAATAAACCTGCCAAATTTCGGCACATTCCGACACCATCGCGACAAAAGATGAAATTGCCCCTGGTGCGACTTTTCTTTGTTAATTTTCTTTCCAACACTTCTTCAACCTGACATAATTAATACGAAAATTAATTATTCGGAGGCCTAGACAAAGGGATTTGGCTAAAATCCCGTGATCCCGGGTCTGTGCCCCAAGTCCAATTTCTCGAGCTGTTTCCAATCAACCTGCCAAATTTTGGCCCATTCCGACACCATCGCGACAAATGACAAAATTGCCCATGGTACGGTTTCGCGTTGTTAATTTTCTGTCCAACACTTCTTCAACCTGACATTATTATTACGGAAATTAATTATTCGGAGGCCTAAACGAAGGAATTTCGTTAAAATCCCGTGATCCCGGGTCTATTCCCCGAGTCCAATTTCTCAGGCCGTTACCAATCAACCTGCCAAATTTCGGCCCATTCCGACACCATCGCGAGAAATGACGAAATTGCCCCTGGTGCGGTTTTGCGTTGTTAATTTTCTGTCCAACACTTCTTCAAGCTGACATAATTAACACGGAAATTAATTATTCGTAGGCCTAAACGAAGGAATTTGGCTTAAATCCCGTGATCCCGGGCCTGTGCCCCAAGTCCAATTTCTCGGGCTGTTTCCAATCAACTTGCCAAATTTCGGCCCATTCCGAAATCGTCGCGACAAATGACGAAATTACCCCTGGTGTGGTTCTGCGTTGTTAATTTCCTATCCAACACTTCTTCAACCTGACATAATTAATACGAAAATTAATTATTCGGAGGCCTAAACGAAGGAATTTGGTTAAAATCCCACGATCCCGGGTCTGTTCCCCGAGTCCAATTTTTCGGGCCGTTTCCAATCAACCTGCCAAATTTCGGCCCATTTCGACACCGTCGCGACAAATGATGAAATTGCCCCTGGTTCGATTTTGCGTTGTTAATTTTCTGTCCAGCACTTCTCTAACCTGACATAATTAATACGGAAATTAATTATTCGGAGGCCTAAACGAAGGAATTTAGCTAAAATCTCGAGATCTCGGGTTTTTGTCCAGAGTCCAATTTCTGGGGCCGTTTCCAATTAACTTGCCAAATTTCGGCCCATTCCGACACCGTCGCGACAAATGACGAAATTGCCCACGGTGCGGCTTTTCTTTATTAATTTTCTTTCCAACACTACTTCAACCTGACATAATTAATAGGGAAATTAATTATTCGGAGGCCTAAATGAAGGAATTAGGCTAAAATCCCATGATTCCGTGTTTGTGCCCCCAGCCCAATTTCTCGGGCCGTTTTCGATCAGCCTGCCAAGTTTCGGCCCATTCTGACACCGTAGCAACAAAAGACGTAATTGACCCTGGCGCGGCTTTTCTTTGCTAATTTTCTTTTCAACACTTCTTCAACCTGACATAATTAATACAGAAATTAATTATTCGGAAGCCTAAACGAAGGAATTTGGCTAAAATCCCGTGATCCCGGGTCTGTGCCCAGAGTCCAATTTCTCGGGCCATTTCCAATCAACCTGCCAAATTTCGGCCCATTCCGACACCATCACGAGAAATGACTAAATTGCCCCTGGTGTGGTTTTGCGTTTTTAATTTTCTGTCCAACACTTCTTCAAGCTGACATAATTAATACAGAAATTAATTATTCGGAGGCCTAAACGAAGGAATTTGGCTAAAATCCCGTGATCCCGGGTCTGTGCCCCGAATCCAATTTCTCGGGCCGTTTCCAATCAACCTGTAAAATTTCGGCCCATTCCGACACCGTCGCGACAAATGACTAAATTGCCCCTGGTGCGGTTTTACACTGTTAATTTTCTGTCCTACACTTCTTTAAGCTGACATAATTAATACGGAAATTAATTATTCGGAGGCCTAAACGAAGGAATTTGGCTAAAATCCTGTGATCCCGGGTCTGTGCCCCGAGTCCAATTTCTCGGGCCGTTTCCAATTAACCTGCCAAATTTCGGCCCATTCCGAAATCGTGGCAACAAATGACGAAATTGCCCCAGGTGCGGCTTTTCTTGTTAATTTTCTTTCCAACACTTCTTCAGCCTGACATAATAAATACAGAAATTAATTATTCGGAGGCCTAAATGAAGGAATTTGGCAAAAATCCCTTGATCCCAAGCCTGTGCCCCGAGTCCAATTTCTCGGGTGGTTTCCAACCAACTTGCCAAATTTCGGCCCATTCCGACATCGTCACAACAAATGATGAAATTGTCCCTGGTGCGGTTTTGCGTTGTTATTTTTCTGTCCAACACTTCTTCAACTTGACATAAGTAATAGGGAAATTAATTATTCGGAGGATTAAACGAAGGAATTTGGCTAAAATCCCATGATCCCGGTTCTGTGCCCCGAGTCCAATTTTTCGGGTCGTTTCCAATCAACCTGCCAAATTTCAGCCCATTCCAACACCATCGCGACAAGTGACTGAATTGCCCCTGGTGCGGTTTTGCGTTGTTAATTTTCTGTCCAACACTTGTTCAAGCTAACATCATTAATACGGAAATTAATTATTCGGAGGCCTAAACGAAGGATTTTGGCTAAAATCCCGAGATCTTGGGTTTGTGCCCCGAGTCCAATTTCTGGGGCCATTTCCAGTCAACCTGTCAAATTTCGGCCCATTCCGACACCGTCGCGACAAATGACGATATTGCCCCTGGTGCGGCCTTTCATTGTCAATTTTCTTTCCAACACTTCTTCAACCTGACATACGTAATTCGAAAATTAATTATTCGGAGGCCTAAATGAAGGAATTTGGCAAAAATCACGAGATCTTGGGTCCGTGCCTCGAGTCCAATTTCTGGGACCTTTTCTAATCAACCTGCCAAATTTCGGCCCATTCCGACACCGTCGCGACAAAAGACGAAATTGCCCCAGGTGTGACTTTTCCTTGTTAATTTTCTTTCCAACACTTCTTCAACATGACATAATTAATACGAAAATTAATTATTCGGAGGCCTAAGCGAAGGAATTTGGCTGAAATCCCGTGATCCCGGGTCTGTGCCCCGAGTCCAATTTCTAGGGCCGTTTCCAATCAACCAGCCAAATTTCGGCCCATTCCGACCCCCTCGCAACAAATGACGAAATTGCCCGCGGTGCGGTTTTACGTTGTTAATTTTTTGTCCAACACTTCTTCAAGCTGACATAATTAATATGGAAATTAATTATTCGGAGGCCTAAACGAAAGAATTTGGCTAAAATCCCGAGATTGCGGGACTATGCCACGAGTCCAATTTCTGGGGCCGTTTCCAATCAACCTGCCAAATTTCGGCCCATTCCGAAACCATCGCGATAAATGACGAAATTGCCCCTGGTGCAGCTTTTCTTTGTTATTTTTCTTTCTAACAGTTCTTCAGCCTGACATAATAAATATGGAAATTAATTATTCGGAGGCCTAAACGAAGGAATTTAGCTAAAATCCTGTAATTCAGGGACTGTGTCCCGAGTCCAATTTCTCGGGCCGTTTCCAATCAACCTGCCAAATTTCGGCCCATTTCGACACCGTCGTGACAAATGATGAAATTGCCCCTGGTGCGGTTTTGCGTTGTTAATTTTCTGTCCAACACTTTTTTAGCCTAACATAATTAATACGGAAATTAATTATTCGGAGGCCTAAACGAAGGAATTTTGCTAAAATCTTGAAATCTCGGGTCTATGCTCCGAGTCTAATTTCTGGGGCCGTTTACAATCAATCTGCCAAATTTCGGCCCATTTCGACACCGTCGCGACAAAAGACTAAATTGCCCCTAGTGCAGCTTTTATTTGCTAATTTTCTTTTCAACACTTCTTCAACCTGACATAATTAATACAAAAATTAATTATTCGGAGGCCCTAACGAAGGAATTTGTCTAAAATCCCTTGATCTCGGGTCTGTGCCTCGAGTCCAATTTCTTGAGCCGTTTCCAATCAACCTACCAAATTTCGGCCGATTCCAACACCGTCGCGACAAATGACGAAATTGCCCCTGGTGCGGTTTTACATTGTTAATTTTCTGTCCAACACTTCTTCAACGTGACATAATTAATACGGAAATTAATTATTCAGAGGTCTAAACGAACGAATTTTACTAAAATCGCATGATCCCGGGTCTGTGCCCCTAGTCCAATTTCTCGAGCCGTTACCAATCAACTTGCCAAATTTCAGCCCCATTCCGACACCGTCACGACAAATGACGAAATTGCCCCCGGTGCGGTTTTGCATTGTTAATTTTCAACACTTCTTCAAGCTTACAGAATTAATACGGAAATTAATTATTTGGAGGCCTAAACGAAGTAATTTGGCTAAAATCCGATGATCTCGGGCCTGTGCCCCGAGTCCAATTTCCCGGGCCGTTTCCAATCAACCTGCCGAATTTCGGCCCATTACGACACCGTGACGACAAATGATAAAATTGCCCCCAGTGCGGTTTTTCTTTGTTAATTTTCTGTCCAACACTTCTTCAGCCTGACATAATTAATACGAAAATTAATTATTTGGAGGCCTAAACGAAGGAATTTGTCTAAAATTCGGTGATCCCAGGTCTGTGCCCCAAGTCCAATTTCTCGGGCCATTTCCAATCAACCTACCAAATTTCGGCCCATTCCGACCCCATCACGATAAATGGCGAAATTGCCCATGGTGCAACATTTCTTTGTTAATTTTCTGTCCAACACTTCTTCAGCCTGACATAATTCATACGAAAATTAATTATTCGGAGGCCTAAACGACGGAATTTGGCTAAAATCTCGTGATCTCGGGTTTGCGCCCCGAGTCCAATTTTTTGGGCCATTTCCAATCAACCTACCAAATTTCGGCCCATTCCGACACCGTCGCGACAAATGTCAAAATTGCCCCTAGGGCGGCTTTTCTTTGTTAATTTTATGTCCAACACTTCTTCAGCCTGACATAATTAATATGAAAATTAATTATTCGGAGGCCTAAACGAAGGAATTTGGCTAAATTCCCGTGATCCCGTGTCTGTATCCCTACTCCAATTTCTGGGGCTGCTTCCAATCAACGTGCCAAATTTCGTTCGATTCTGACACCGTCGCGACAAATGACGAAATTACCCCTGGTGCTACTTTTCTTTGTTAATTTTCTATCCAACACATCTTCAACTTGACATAACTAATACGAAAATTAATTATTCGGAGGCCTAAACGAAGGAATTTGGCTAAAATCCCGTGATCCTGGGTCTGTGCCCCGAGCCCAATTTCTCGGGCCGTTTTCAATCAACCTGCCGAATTTTACCATTTCGACACCGTCATGACAAATGACAAAATTGCCCCTCGTACAGTTTTTCTTTGTTAATTTTCTGAACAACACTTCTTCAGCCTGACATAATTAATTCGAAAATTAATTATTCGAAGGCCTAAACCAAGGAATTTGGCTAAATTCCGTGATCCCAGGTCTGTGCCCCGAGTCCAATTTCTCGGGCCGTTTCCAATCAACCTACCAAATTTTGGCCCATTCCGACACCACCGCGATAAATGGCGAAATTGCCCATGGTGCAGCTTTTCTTTGTTAATTTTCTGTCTAACACTTCTTCAGCCTGACATAACTAATACGAAAATTAATTATTCGAAGGCCTAAACGAAGGAATTTGGCTAAAATCCCGTTATCCCGGGTCTGTGCCCCGTGTCCAATTTCTTGGGCTGTTTCCAATCAACCTGCCAAATTTCTGCCCATTCCGACACCGTTGCGAAAAACGAAAAAATTGCTCCTGGTTCGATTTTGCGTTGTTAATTTTCAGTCCAACACTTCTTCAACGTGACATAATTAATACGGAAATTAATTATTCAGAGACCTAAACGAAGGAATTTGGCTAAAATCCCGTGATCTCAGGTCTATGTCCCGAGTCTAATTTCTCGGGTCATTTCCAATCAACCTGCCAAATTTCGGCCCATTCCGACACCGTCGTGACAAATGACAAATTTGCTCCCGGTGCGATTTTTCTTTGTTAATTTTCTACCCAAGACTTCTTTAGCCTGACATAATTAATGCGAAAATTAATTATTCGGAGGCCTAAACGAAGAAATTTGGCCAAAATCTCGTGATCCCGAGTTTGTGTCCTGAGTCCAATTTTTCGGGCCATTTCCAATCAACATGCGAAATTTCGGCCCATTCCAACACCGTCACGATAAATGACAAAATTGCCCCTGGTACGATTTTTCTTTGTTAATTTTCTGTCCAGCACTTCTTCAGCCTGACATAGTTAATACGAAAATAAATTATTCAGGGACCTAACCGAAGGAATTTGGCTAAAATCTCGTGATCCCGGGTCTATGCCCCGAGTCCAATTTCTCTGGCCGGTTCCAATCAACCTGCCAAATTTCGGCCCATTCCGACACCACCACGAAAAATGGTGAAATTGCCCGTGGTGCGGCTTTTCTTTGTTAATTTTTTGTCCAACACTTCTTCGGCTTGAAGTAATTAACACGGAAATTAATTATTCGGAGGCCTAAACGAAGGAATTTGGCTAAAATAACGTGATCTCAGGTCTATGCCCCAAGTCCAATTTCTCGAGCCGTTTCCAATCAACCTGCCAAATTTCGGCACATTCCAATGCCGTCGCGACAAATGGCGAAATTGCCCAAGGTGCGGTTTTGCGTTGTTAATTTTCTGTCCAACACTTATTCAACCTGACATAATTAACATGGAAGTTAATTATTCAGAGGCCTAAACGAAGGAATTTAGCTAAAATCCCGTGATCCCGGGTCTGTGCCCCGAGTCCAATTTCTCGGGCCATTTTCAATCAACCTGCTAAATTTCGGCCCATTCCGACACCACCGCGACAAACGGCGAAATTGCCCATGGTATGGCTTTTCTTTGTTTATTTACTGTCCAACACTTTTTCAGCCTGACACCATTAATACGAAAATTAATTATTCGGAGGCCTAAACGAAGGAATTTGGCTAAAATCCCATGATCTTGGGTCTGTGCCCCCAGTCCAATTTCTCGAGCCGTTTCCAATCAACCTGCAAAATTTCGGCCCATTCCGACACCGTCGCGACAAACGACGAAATTGCCCCTTGTGCAGTTTTGCGTTGTTAATTTTCTGTCCAACACTTCTTCAGCCTGACAGAATTAATATGGAAGTTAATTATTCGGAGGCCTAAATGAAGATATTTGGCTAAAATCCCGTGATCCCGGGTCTGTGCCCCGAGTCCAATTTCTCGGGCCGTTTCCAATCAACCTGCCAAATTTCGACCCATTCCGACACCGTCATGACAAATGACAAAATTGTCCCTGTTGCGGTTTTGCGTTGTCAATTTTCTGTCCAACACATCTTCAGCCTGATATAATTAATACGGAAATTAATTATTCAGAGGCCTAAATGAAGGAATTTGGCTAAAATCACGTGATCTTGGGTCTTTGCCACGAGTCCAATTTTTTGGGGCCGTTTCCGATCAACCTGCCAAATTTCGACCCATTCCGACATCGTCGCGACAAATGATGAAATTGCCCCTGGTGTGGTTTTGCGTTGTTAATTTTTTGTCCAACACTTCTTCAACCTGACATAATTAACACGGAAATTATTTATTCGGAAGCCTTAATGAAGGAATTTGGCTAAAATCCCGTGATCTCGGGTCTACACCCCGAGTCTAATTTCTCGAGTTATTTTCAATCAACCTGCCAAATTTTGTCCCATTCTAACACCATCTCGACAAATGTGAAAATTGCCCCTGGTGCGGCTTTTCTTTATTAATTTTCTGTCCAACACTTCTTTAGCCAGACATAATTAATACGGAAATTATTTATTCGGAGGCCTAAACGAAGGAATTTGGCTAAAATCCCGTGATCTCGAGTTTGTACTCCCGATTCCAATGTCTGGGGCCATTTCCAATCAACCAGCCAAATTTCGGCCTATTCCGACACCGTCGAGACAAATGACGAAATTGCCCTTGGTGCGGCTTTTCTTTGTTAATTTTCTGTCCAACATATCTTCAACTTGACATAACTAATGTGAAAATTAATTTTTCGGAGGCCTAAACGAAGTAATTTGGCTAAAATCCCATGATCCTGGGTCTGTGCCCCGAGTCCAATTTCTCGTACTGTTTCCAATCAACCTGTCGAATTTCTGTCCATTCCGACACCGTCACGATAGATGACAAAATTGTCCCTGGTGAGATTTTTCTTTGTTAATTTTCTGTCCAACACTTCTTCTGCCTGACGTAATTTATACGAAAATTAATTATTCGGAGGCCTAAACGAAGGAATTTGTCTAAAATCAGGTGATCTCGGCCGTTTTCAATCAACCTGCAAAATTTAGGCCCGTTCCGACACCACCGCGATAAATGGCGAAATTGCCCATGGTGCGGCTTTTCTATGTTAATTTTCTGTCCAACACTTCTTGAGCCTGACATAATTAATACGAAAATTAATTATTTGGAGGCCTAAACGAAGGAATTTGGCTAAAATCCGGTGATCCCGGGTCTGTGCCCCGATTCCAATTTCTCAGGCCGTTTTCAATCAACCTGCCAAATTTTGGCCCATTCGGACACCGTCGCGACAAATGACAAAAATTTCCCTTGGTGCAATTTTTCTTTGTTAATTTTCTGTCCAACACTTCTTCAGCTTGACATAATTAACACGAAAATTAATTATTCGGAGGCCTAAATGAAAGAATTCAGCTAAAATCCCGTGATCCCGGGTCTGTGCCCCGAGTCCAATTACTCAGGCCGTTTCCAATCAACCTGCTAAAATTCGGCCTATTCGAACACCACCACGACAAATGGAAAAATTGCACATGTTGCGACTTTTCTTTGTTAATTTTCTGTCCAACACTTCTTTGGCCAGAAATAATTAATACGAAAATTAATTATTCGGAGGCCTAAACGAAGGAATTTGGCTAAAATTCCGTGATCTCGGGTCTATGCCCCGTGTCCAATTTCTCGGGCCGTTTCCAATCAACATGCCAAATTTATGCCCATTTTGACACCGTCGCGACAAAATGACAAAATTGCCCTTGGTGCGGTTTTTCTTTGTTAATTTATGTCCAACACTTCTTCAGCCTGACATAATTAATACAGAAATTAATTATTCGGAGGCCTAAATGAAGGAATTTGGCTAAAATCCCGTGATCCCGGGTTTGTGCCCCGATTCCAATTTCTCAGGCCATTTTCAATCAACCTGCCAAATTTCGGCCCATTCCGACACCGTCACGACAAAAGACAAAATTGCCCCTGGTGCGATTTTTCTTTGTTAATTTTCTCTCCAACACTTTTTCAGCCTGACATAATTAATGCGGAAATTAATTATTCGGAGGCCTAAATGAAGGAATTTGGCTAAAATCCCGGGTCTGTGACCCAAGTCCAATTTCCGGGCCGTTTCCAATCAACCTGCCAAATTTCGACCAATTCCGACACCGTCGCGACAAATGACAAAGTTGCCCCTGGTGCGATTTTTCTTTGTTAATTTTCTGTCAAACACTTCTTTAGCTTGACATAATTAACACAGAAATTAATTATTCTGAGGCGAAAACGAAGGGATTTGGCTAAAATCCCGTGATCCCGGGTCCGTGCCCCGAGTCCAATTTCTCGGGTCGTTTCCAATCAACCTGCCAAATTTCGGCCCATTCCGACACCATCGCTACAAATGTCAAAATTACCCTTGCTGCGGCCTTTCTTTGTTAATTTTCTGTCCAACACTTCTTCAGCCTGACATAATTAATACGAAAATAAATTATTTAGAGGCCTAAATGAAGGAATTTGGCTAAAATCCGTTGATCTCGAGTCCATGCCCCGAGTCCAATTTCTCGGGCCGTTTCCAATCAACCTGCCAAATTTCGGCTCATTCCGACATCGTCGCGACAAATCACAAAATTTCCCCTGGTGTGGTTTTTCTTTGTTAATTTTCAGTCCAACACTTCATCAGCCTGACATAATTAATACGAAAATTAATTATTTAGAGGCCTAAACGCAGGAATTTGGCTAAAATTTGGTGATCCCGAGTCTGTGCTCCGAGTCCAATTTCTCGAGCCATTTTCAGTCAACCTACCAAATTTCAGCCCCTTCCAACACGACCGCGACAAAAGGCGAAATTGCCCATGGTGCGGCTTTCTTTGTTAATTTTCTTTCCAGCACTTTTTCAGCCAGACATAACTAATATGGAAATTAATTATTCGGAGGCCCAAACGAAGGAATTTGGCTAAAATCCCATGATCTGGGGTCTTTACCCCGAGTCCAATTTCTCGGGCCGTTTCCAATCAACCTGCCAAATTTCGGCCCATTCCGACACCGTCACGAGAAATGACAAAATTGCCCCTAGTGCGATTTTTCTTTTTTAATTTTTTGTCTTACACTTCTTCAGACTAACATAATTAATACGAAAACTAATTATTTGGAGGTCTAAACGAAGGAATTTGGCTAAAATTTGGTGATCCCGGGTCTGTGCCCCGAGTCCAATTTCTCGGGCCGTTTCCAATCAACCTACCAAATTTCGGCCCATTCTGACACCACCGCGACAAATGTCGAAATTGCCCAAGGTGAGGCTTTTCTTTGTTAATTTTCTATCCAACACTTCTTCAGCCTGACATAATTAATACGAAAATTAATTATTCGGAGGCCTAAACAAAGGAATTTGGCTAAAATACCGTGACCTCGGGTTTATGCCCCGAGTCCAATTTCTCGAGCTGTTTCCAATCAACCTACCAAATTTCGACACATTCCGACACCGTCGCGACAAATGACAAAATTGCCCAAGGTGCTGTTTTGCATTGTTAATTTTCTGCCCAACACTTCTTCAACCTGACATAATTAATACGCAAGTTAATTATTCGGAGGCCTAAACGAAGGAATTTCTCTAAAATCCTGTGATCCCAAGTCTGTACCCCCAGTCCAATTTCTCGAGCCGTTTCCAATCAACCTGCCAAATTTCGGCCAATTCCGACACCGTCTCGACAAATGACAAAATTGCCCATGGTGCGATTTTTCTTTGTTAATTTTCTGTCAAACACTTCTTCAGCTTGACATAATTAACACGAAAATTAATTATTCTGAGGCCAAAACGAAGGGATTTGGCTAAAATCCCGTGATCCCGGGTCCGTGCCCCGAGTCCAATTTCTCGAGTCGTTTCCAATCAACCTGCCAAATTTCGGCCCATTCCGACACCATCGCTACAAATGTCAAAATTACCCTTGCTGCGGCCTTTCTTTGTTAATTTTCTGTCCAACACTTCTTCAGCCTGACATAATTAATACGAAAATAAATTATTTAGAGGCCTAAATGAAGGAATTTGGCTAAAATCCGTTGATCTGAAGTCCGTGCCCCGAGTCCAATTTCTCGGGCCGTTTCCAATCAACCTGCCAAATTTCGGCTCATTCCGACATCGTCGCGACAAATCACAAAATTTCCCCTGGTGTGGTTTTTCTTTATTAATTTTCAGTCCAACACTTCATCAGCCTGACATAATTAATACGAAAATTAATTATTTAGAGGCCTAAACGCAGGAATTTGGCTAAAATCCCGTGATCCCGGGTCCGTGCCCCGAGTCCAATTTCTCGGGCCGGTTCCAATCAACCTGCTAAATTTCGGCCCATTCCGACACCGTCACGAGAAATGACAAAATTGCCCAAGGTGCTGTTTTGCATTGTTAATGTTCTGCCCAACACTTCTTTAACCTGACATAATTAATACGGAAATTAATTGTTCGGAGGCCTAAACGAACGAATTTGGCTAAAATCCCGTGATCCCGGGTCCGTGCCCCGAGTCCAATTTCTCGGGCCGGTTCCAATCAACCTGCTAAATTTCGGCCCATTCCGACACCGTCACGAGAAATGACAAAATTGCCCAAGGTGCTGTTTTGCATTGTTAATGTTCTGCCCAACACTTCTTTAACCTGACATAATTAATACGGAAATTAATTGTTCGGAGGCCTAAACGAACGAATTTGGCTAAAATCCCGTGATCCCGGGTCCGTGCCCCGAGTCCAATTTCTCGGGCCGGTTCCAATCAACCTGCTAAATTTCGGCCCATTCCGACACCGTCACGAGAAATGACAAAATTGCCCAAGGTGCTGTTTTGCATTGTTAATGTTCTGCCCAACACTTCTTTAACCTGACATAATTAATACTAATTATTTGGAGGTTTGCATTGTTAATTTTCTGCCCAACACTTCTTCAACCTGACATAATTAATACGCAAGTTAATTATTCGGAGTCCTAAACGAAGGAATTTCTCTAAAATCCTGTGATCCCAAGTCTGTACCCCCAGTCCAATTTCTCGGGCCGTTTCCAATCAGCCTGCCAAATTTCGGCCAATTCCGACACCGTCTCGACAAATGACAAAATTGCCCATGGTATGATTTTTCTTTGTTAATTTTCCGTCCACACTTCTTCAGCCTGGCATAATTAATACGGAAATTAATTATTCAGAGGCCTAAACGAAGGAATTTGCCTAAAATCCCGTGATCCCGGGCCTGTGTCCCGAGTCCAATTTCTCTAGCCGTTTCCAATCAACCGGCCAAATTTCAGCCCATACCGACACCGTCGCGATAAATGATGAAATTGCCCCTCGTGCGGTTTTGCGTTGTTAATTTTCTGTCCAACACTTCTTCAACCTGACGTAATTAATACGAAAATTAATTATTCGGAGAGCTAAATGAAGGAATTTGGCTAAAATCCTGTGATCCCGGGTCTGTGCCCCGAGTCCAATTTCTTGGGTCGTTTCCAATCAACCTGCTAAATTTCGGCCCATTCCGACACCGTCACGACAAATGACGAAATTGCCCATGGTGCGATTTTTGTTTGTTAATTTTTTGTCCAACACTTCTTCAGCCTGACATAATTAATACGAAAATTAATTATTCAAAGGCATAAACAAAGGAATTTGGCTAAAATTCGGTGATCTCGGGTCTGTACCCCGAGTCCAATTTCTCGATCCATTTCCAATCAACCTGCCAAATTTTGGCCCATTCCGACAACATCGCGACAAATGGCGAAATTGCCCATGGTGCGGCTTTTCTATGTTAAATTTCTTTCCAACGCTTCTTCAGCCTAACATAATTAATACGGAAATTAATTATTCGGAGGCCTAAACGAAGGAATTTGGCTAAAATCCCGTGATCTCGAATTTTGGGCCCCGAGCCCAATTTCTCGGGCCGTTTCCAGTCAACTTGCCAAATTTAGTCCCATTCCGACAACCCCACGACAAATGTCAAAATTGCCCCTGGTGGGGCTTTTCTTTGTTAATTTTCTGTCCAACACTTCTTCAGCTTAACATAATTAATACGAAAATTAATTATTCGGAGGCCTACAAGAAGGAATTTGGCTAAAATCCCGTGATCTCGAGTCTATGCCCCGTTCCAATTTCTGGGCCCATTTCCAATCAACCTGCCAAATTTCGGCCCATTCCGACACTGTCACGACAAATGACGAAATTGCCCCTGGTGCGGCTTTTCTTTCTTAATTTTATATCCATCACATCTTCAACCTGACATAACTAATACGAAAATTAATTATTCGTAGGCCTAAACGAAGGAATTTGGCTAAAATCCCGTGAACTTGGGTCTGTGGCCGGCGTCCAATTTCTCGAACCGTTTCCAATCAACCAGCCAAATTTCGGCCCATTCCGACACCATCATGACAAATGATGAAATTGCCCCTGTTGCGGTTTTTGTTTGTTAATATTCTGTCCAACACTTTTTGAGCATGACATAATTAATACGAAAATTAATTATTTGGAGGCCTAAACGAAGGAATATTGCAAAAATCCTGTGATCCCGGGTCTGTGCCCCGAGTCCATTTTCTCGGGCCGTTTCCAATCAACCTGCCAAATTTCGGCCCATTCCGACAACACCGCGACAAATGGCGAAATTGCCCATGGTGCGGCTTTTCTTTGTTAATTTTCTTTCCAACGCTTCTTCAGCCCGACATAATTAATACGGAAATTAATTATTTGGAGGCCTAAAAGATCGAATTTGGCCAAAATCCCGTGATCCAGGGTCTGTGCCCCGAGTCCAATTTCTCGGGCCGTTTCCAATCATCTCGCCAAACTTCGGCCCATTACGACATCGTCGAGACAAATGACGAAATCGCCCCTGGTGTGGATTTCTTTGTTAATTTTCTGTCCATCACTTCTTCAGCCTGACATAATTAATACGGAAATTAATTGTTCGGAGGCCTAAACGAAGGAATTTGGCTAAAATCCCGTGATCCCGGGTCCGTGCCCCGAGTCCAATTTCTCGGGCCGTTTCCAATCAACCTGCCATATTTCGGCCCATTCTGACACCGTCGTGACAAATGACAAAATTGGACCTGGTGCAGTTTTTCTTTGTTGATTTTCTGTCCAACACTTCTTCAGCCTGACATAATTAATACGGAAATTAATTATTCAGAGGCCTAAATGAAGAAATTTGAATAAAATCCCGTGATCCCGGGTCTATACCCCGACTCCAATTTCTGGGGCCGTTTCTAATCAACCTGCCAAATTTCGACCCATTCCTACACCGTCGCGACAAATGACGAAATTACCCCCGGCGCGGCTTTTCTTTGTTAATTTTTTGTCCAACACATCTTCAACCTGACATAACTAATACGAAAATTAATTATTCAGAGTCCTAAACGAAGGAATTTAGCAAAAAGCCCGTGATCCTGGGTCTGTACCCCGAGTCCAATTTCTCGGACCGTTTTCAACCAGCCTGCCAAATTTTGGCCCATTCCGACATCGTCCCGACAAATGACAAAATTGCCCCCAGTGCGGTTTTTATTTTTTAATTTTCTATCTAACACTTCTTCTGACTAACATAATTAATACGAAAATTAATTATTCGGAGCTCCAAACTAAGGAATTTGGTTAAAATCCGGTGATCTCGGGTCTGTGCCCCGAGTCCAATTTCTCGATCCATTTCCAATCAACCTGCCTAATTTCGGCCCATTTCGACACCACCTTTCGACACCACCACGACAAATGGCGAAATTGCCCATGTTGTGGCTTTTCTTTGCTAATTTTCTGTCCAACACTTCTTCAGCCTGACATAATTAATACGGAAATTAATTATTCGGAGGCCTAAACGAAGGAATTTTGCTAAAATATCGTGATCTTGGGTTTATGCCCCGAGTCCAATTTCTCTAGCCATTTTGAATCAACCTGCCAAATTTCGACACACTCCGACACTGTCGCAACAAATGACGAAATAGCCCAAGGTGCGATTTTGCTTTGTTAATTTTCTGTCGAACACTTCTTCAACCTGACATAATTAATACGGAAGTTAATTATTCGGAGGCCTAAATGAAAGAATTTGGCTAAAATCCCGTGATCCCAGGCTTGTGCCACCAGTTCAATTTCTCGGGCCATTTCCAATCAACCTGCCAAATTTCGGGCCATTCCGACACCGTCTCGACAAATGACAAAATTGCCCTTGGTGCGATTTTTCTTTGCTAATTTTCTGTCCAACACTTCTTCAGCCTAACCTAATTAATACGGAAATTAATTATTCGGAGGCCTAAACGAAGGAATTTGGCTAAAATCCTATGATCCCGGGTCTGTGCCCCGAGTCCAATTTCTCGAGCCATTTCCAATCAACCTGCCAAATTTCGACCCATACCGACACCGTCGCGATAAATGAGGAAATTGCCCCTGGTGCGGTTTTGCGTTGTTAATTTTCTGCCCAACACTTCCTCAACCTGATATAATTAATACGGAAATTAATTATTTGGAGGCCTAAGCGAAGGAATTTGGCTAAAATCCCGTGATCTCGGGTCTATGCCCCGAGTCCAATTTCTTGGGCCGTTTCCAGTCAACCTGCCAAATTTCGGCCCATTCCGACAACGTCGCAACAAATGACAAAATTGCTCATGGTACGGTTTTTCTTTGTTAATTTTTAGTCCAACATTTCTTCAGGCTGACATAATTAATCTGAAAATTGACTATTCGGAGGCCTAAATGAACGAATTTGGCTAAAATCCCGTGATCCCGAGTCCGTGCCCCGAGTCCAATTTCTCGGGACGTTTCCAATCAACCTGCCAAATTTCGGCCCATTTCGACATCGTCGCGGCAAATAACAAAATTGCCCCTGGTGCAGTTTTTCTTTGTTAATTTTCTTTCGAATTCTTCTTCAGCCTGACATAGTTAATACGAAAATTAATTATTCGGAGGCCTAAACGAAGGAATTTGGCTAAAATCCCGTGATCCCGGGTCTGTGCTTCGAGTCAAATTTCTCGGGCCGTTTCCAATCAACCTGCCAAATTTCGGCCCATTTCGACATCGTCGCGGCAAATAACAAAATTGCCCCTGGGGCAGTTTTTCTTTGTTAATTTTCTTTCGAATTCTTCTTCAGCCTGACATAGTTAATACGAAAATTAATTATTCGGAGGCCTAAACGAAGGAATTTGGCTAAAATCCCGTGATCCCGGGTCTGTGCTTCGAGTCAAATTTCTCGGGCCGTTTCCAATCAACCTGCCAAATTTTGGCTCAATCTGACACCGTCGCGACAAATGATAAAATTGCACCTCGTGCAAGTTTTCTTTGTAAATTTTCTGTCCATCATTTCTTCAATCTAACATAATTAATACGGAAAATAATTATTCGGAGGCCTAAATGAAGGAATTTAGCTAAAATCCCGTGATCCCGGGTCCGTGGCCAGAATCCAATTTCTCGGGCCGTTTCAAAATAACCTGCCAAATTTCAGCCCATTCCGACGCCGTCGCGACAAATGACAAAATTGTCCCTGGTGCAGTTTTTATTTGTTAATTTTCTATACAACACTTCTTCAGCCTTACATAATTAATACATAAATTAATTATTCGGAGGCCAAAGCGAAGGATTTTGGCTAAAATCCCGTGATCCCAGGTCTATATCCCGGGTCCAATTTCTCTGGCCGTTTCCAATCAACCTGCCAAATTTTGGACCATTCCGACACCGTTGCGACAAATGACGAAATTGCCCCTGGTGCGGTTTTTCTTTGTTAATTTTCTGTACAAAAATTCTTTAGCCTGACATAATTAATACGGAAATTAATTATTCGGAGGCCTAGACGAAGGAATTTGGCTAAAATCCACTGATCCCGGGTTTGTGCCGCGAGTCCAATTTCTCGGGCCGTTTCCCATCAACCTGCTAAATTTTAGCCCATTCCGACACTGCCGTGACAAATGACGAAATTACCCCTAGTGCGATTTTGCGTTGTTAATTTTCTCTCCAACACTTCTTCAACTGATATAATTAATACGAAAATTAATTATTCGGAGGCCTAAACGAACGCATTTGGCTAAAATCCCGTGGTCCCGAGTCTGTGCCCCGAGTCCAATTTCTCGGGCCATTTCCAGTCAACCTGCCAAATTATGGCCCATTCCGACACTGTCGTGACAAATGATGAATTTGCCCTTGTTGCGGCTTTTCTTTGTTAATTTTCTCTCCGACACTTCTTCAGCCTGACATAATTAACATGAAAATTAATTATTCGGAGGCCTAAATGAAGGAATTTGGCTAAAATCTGATGATCTTGATTCTGTGCCCCGAGTCCAATTTCTCGAGCCTTTTCCAATCAACCTGCCAAATTTTGGCCCATACCGGCACCGTCGCGATAAATGACGAAATTGGCCTTGGTGCGGTTTTGTGTTTTTAATTTTCTGTCCAACACATCTTCAACAAGACATAATTAATACGAAAATTAATTATTTTGAGGCCTAAACGAAGGAATTTGGCTAAAATCCCGTGGTCCCAGGTCTGTGCCCCGAGTCCAATTTCTGAGGCCGTTTCCAATCAACTTGACAAATTTCGGTCCATTTCGACACCGTTGTGACAAATGACGAATTTGTCCTTGGTGAGGCTTTTCTTTGTTAATTTTCTATCCAACACTTCTTCAGCCTGACATAATTAATAGAAAAATTAATTATTCGGAGGCCTAAACGAATGAATTTGACGAAAATCCGGTGATCCCGATTCTGTGCCCCGAGTCCAATTTCTTGAGCCGTTTCAAATCAATCTGCCAAATTTCGGCCCATATCGACACCGTCGCGATACATGATGAAATTGGCCCTGGAACGGTTTTGCGTTGTTAATTTTCTGTCCAACACTTCTTCAACCTAACATAATTAATACGGAAATTAATTATTCGGAGGCCAAAATGAAAGAATTTGGCTAAAATCCTGTGATCTAAGGTCTGTACCCCAAGTCCAATTTCTGGGGCCGTTTCCAAACAACCTGCCAAATTTTGGCCCATTCCGACACCGTCGCGACAACTGATGAATTTGTTCCTGGTGCGATTTTTGTTTGTTAATTTTCTATCCAACACTTCGTCAGCCTGACATAATTAATACGAAAATAATTAATCGGAGGCCTAAACGAAGGAATTTGGCTAAAATCCGGTGATCCCGGTTCTGTACCCCGAGTCCAATTTCTCGGGCCGTTTCCAATCAACCTGCCAAATTTCAGCCCATTTCGACTCCACCGCGACAAAAGATGAAATTGCCCCTGGTGCGGGTTTTCTTTGTAAATTTTCTATCCAGCACTTCTTCAACTTGACATAATTAATATGGAAATTAATTATTCGGAGGCCTACACGAAGAAATTTGGCTAAAATCCCGTGATCCCGGGTCTGTACCCCGAGTCTAATTTCTCGGGCCGTTTTCAATCAACCTGCCAAATTTTGGCCCATTCTGAGACTGTCGCGAAAAATGATAAAATTGCCCCTCGGGCAGTTTATCTTTGTTAATTTTCTGTCCAACACTTCTTCAGCCTGACATAATTAATGCGAAAATTAATTATTCAGAGGCCTCAACAAAGGAATTTGTCTAAAATCCCGAGATCTCGGGTCTGTGCCCCGAGTCCGATTTCTCGGGCCGTTTCCAATCAATCTGCCAAATTTCGGTCCATTCCAACACCGTTGCGTCAAATGAAGAAATTGTCCGTGATGCGGTCTTGCGTTGTTAATTTTCTGTCCAACACTTCTTCAATCTGACATAATTAATACTGAAATTAATTATTCGGAGGCCTAAACGAAGGAATTTGGCTAAAATCCCGTGATCCCGAGTCTGTGCCCCGAGTCCAATTTCTCGGGCAGTTTCCAATCGACCTTCCAGATTTTGGCCCATTCCAACACCGTCGCGACAAATGATGAATTTGCCCCTGGTGCGGTTTTCTTTATTAATTTTCTGCCCAACACTTCTTTAGCCTGACATAATTAATACGAAAATTTATTATTCGGAGGCCTAAATGAAGGAATTTCGCTAAAATTCGGTGATCCCGGTTCTGTGCCCTGAGTCCAATTTTTTGGGCCGTTTCCAATCAACCTACCAAATTTTAGCCCATTCCGAGACCACCGCGAAAAATGACGAAATTGCCCCCGGTGCGGCTTTTCTTTGTAAATTTTCTGTCCAACACATCTTCAACCTGACATAATTAATGGGAAAATTAATTATTTGGCGGCCTAAACGAAGGAATTTGGTTGAAATTCCATGATCCTGGGTCTGTGCCCCGAGTCCAATTTCTCGGGCCGTTTCCAATCAAACTGCCAAATTTCGGCCCATTTCGACACCGTCGCGACAAATGAAAAATTTGCCCTTGGTGCGATTTTTATTTGTTAATTTTCTGTATAACACTTCTTCAGCCTGACATAATTAATACGAAAATTAATTATTCGGAGGCCTGAACGAAGGAATTTGGCGGAACTTCCGTGATCCCGGGTCTGTACCCCTAGTCCAATTTCTCGGGCCATTTCCAATCAACCTGCCAAATTTCGGCCCATTTCTACACCATCTCGACAAATGACAAAATTGCCCCTGGTGCGGTATTTCTTTGTTAATTTTCTGTACTACACTTCTTCAGCCTGACATAACTAATACGAAAATTAATTATTTGGAGGCCTAAACGAAGGAATTTCGCTAAAATCCCGTGATTCCGAGCCTGTGCCCCGAGTCCAATTTCTCGGGCCGTTTCCAATCAACCTGCCAAATTTCGGCCCATTCCGACACCGTCGCGACAAATGACAAAATTGCCTCTGGAGCGGTTTTGCGTTATTAATTTTCTGTCAAACATTTCTTCAACCTGACGTAATTAATACAAAAATTAATTATTCGGAGGCCTAAACGAAGGAATTTGGCTAAAATCCCATGATCCTGGGTCTATGCCCCGAGTCCAATTTCTTGGGCCGTTTCCAATCAACCTGTCAAATTTCGGCCCATTCCGACACCTTCGCGACAAATGACGAATTTACCCCTGGTACGATTTTTCTTTGTTAATTTTCTGTCCAACACTTCTTCACCCTGACATAATTAATACGAAAATTAATTATTCGGAGGCCTAAACGAAGGAATTTAGCTAAAATCCGGTGATCCCGGTTCTGTGCCATGAGTCCAATTTCTCGGGCCCTTTCGAATCAACCTATGAAATTTCGGCCCATTCCGACAGCACTGCGACAAATGACGGAATTACCTCTGGTGCGGCTTTTCTTTGTAAATTTTTTGTCCAACACTTCTTCAGTCTGACGTAATTAGTACGGAAATTAATTATTCGAAGGCCTAAACTAAGGAATTTGGCAAAAATCCCGTAATCCCGGGTCTGTGCCCCGAGTCCAATTTCTCTGGCCGTTTCCAATCAACCTGCCAAATTTTGGCCCATTCCGACACCGTCGCGACAAATGACAAAATTGCCCCTGGTGTGATTTTTCTTTGTTAATTTTTTGTCCAACACTTCTTCAGCCTGACATAATTAATACGAAAATTAATTATTTAGAGGCCTAAACGAAGGAATTTGGCAAAAATCCCATGATCCCGGGTCTGTATCCCGACTGCAATTTCTGGGGCCGTTTCCAATCAATCTGCCAAATTTCGGCCTATTCTGATGCCGTCGCGACAAATGACGAAATTGCCCCTAGTGCCGCTTTTCATTGCTAATTTGCTGTCCAACACGTCTTCAACTTGACATAACTAATACGAAAATTAATTATTCGGAGGCCTAAACGAATGAATTTGGCTAAAATCCGGTGATCCGAGGTCCATGCCCTAAGTCCAATTTCTCGGGGCGTTTCCAATCAACCTGCCAAACTTCGGCCCATTCCGACACCGTCACGACGAATGACGGAATTGCCCCTGGTGCGGTTTTGCATTGTTAATTTTTTGTCCAACTCTTCTTCAGCCGGACATACTTAATATGAAAATTATTTATTCGGAGGCCAAAACGAAAGAATCTGGCTAAAATCTCGTTATCCCGAGTCTGTACCCCGTCCAATTTCTCGGGCCGTTTCCAATCAACCTGCCAAACTTCGGCCCATTCCGACATCGTCGTGACAAATGACGAATTTGCCCCTGGTACAATTTTTCTTTGTTAATTTTCTGTCCAACACTTCTATAGCCTGACATAATTAATACAAAAATTAATTATTCAGAGCCCTAAACGAAGAAATTTAGCTAAAATTTGGTGATCCCGATTCAGTGCCCCGAGTCTAATTTCTCAGGCCCTTTCCAATCAACCTGCAAAATTTAGGCCCATTCCGACACCACCGCGACAAATGACAAAATTGCCCCGGGTGCGGCTTTTCTTTGTAAATTTTCTGTCCAACACTTCTTCAGCCTGACATAATTAATACGAAAATTACTTATTCGAAGGCCTAAATGAAGGAATTTGGCTAAAATACCGTGATCCCGGGTCTGTGCCCCGAGTCCAATTTCTCGGGCTGTTTCCAATCAACCTGCGAAATTTCTGCCCATTCCGACACCACCGCGACAAATGACGAAATTGGCCCTAGTGCTGCTTTTCTTGGTTAATTTTCTGTCGAACACTTCTTCAGTCGGACATAATTAATACGAAAATTAATTATTCGAAGGCCTAAACGAGGGAATTTGGCTAAAATCCCGTGATCCCGGGTCTGTGCCCCGAGTCCAATTTCTCGAGCCATTTCCAATCAACCTACCAAATTTCGACCATTCCGACACAATCGAAACAAATGACGAAATTGCCCCTGGTGCGGTTTTGCGTTGTTAATTTTCTGTCCAACACTTCTTCAGCCTGACATAATTAATACGAAAATTAATTAATCGGAGGACTAAACGAAGGAATTTGGCTGAAATCCTGTGATCTCGGGTCTGTGCCCCTAGTCCAATTTCTCGGGCCGTTTCCTATTAACCTACCAAATTTCAGCCCGTTCCGATACCGTCGCGACAAACGACAAAATTTCCACTAGTGTGATTTTTCTTTGTTAATTTATTGTCCAACACTTCTTCAGCCTGACATAATTAATAAGAAAATTAATTATTCGGAGGCCTAAATGAAGGAATTTGACAAAAATCCCGTGATCCCGGGTCTGTGCCCCGATTCCAATTTCTTGGGCTGTTTCCCATCAACTTGCCAAATTTCGGCCCATTCCGACACCACCGAGACAAATGACGAAATTGCCCCTCTTGCGACTTTTCTTTGTAAATTTTCTGTCCAACACGTCTTCAGCCTTACATAATTAATATGGAAATTAATTATTCGGAGGCCTAAACGAAGGAATTTGGCTAAAATCCCTTGATCCCATGTTTGTGCCCCGAGTCCAATTTCTCAAGCCGTTTCCAATCAACTTGCCAAATTTCGGCCAATTCCGGCACCGCCGCGACAAATGACAAAATTGCCCCTGGTGCGGTTTTTCTTTGTTAATTTTCTGTCCTACACTTCTTCAGCCCGACATAATTAATATGAAAATTAATTATTCGGAGGCCTAAACAAAGGAATTTGACTAAAATCCCGTGATCCCGGGTCTGTGCCCTGAGTCCAATTTCTCGGGTCCATTCCAACACCGTCGCGACAAATGACAAAATTGCGCCTGGTGCGTTTTTTCTTTGTTAATTTTCTGTCCAACACTTCTTCCGCCCAACATAATTATGGAAATTAATTATTTGGAGGCTTAAACGAAGGAATTTGGCTAAAATCCCGTGATCCCAAGTCCATTGCAAGAATCCAATTTCTCGGGCCGTTTCAAAATAACCTGCCAAATTTCAGCCCATTCCGAAACCGTCGCGACAAATGACAAAATTGCCCCTGGTGCAGTTTTTCTTTCTTAATTTTCTGTACAACACTTCTTCGGCCTGACATAATTAATACGGAAATTAATTATTTGGAGGCCTGAACAAAGGAATTTGACTAAAATTACGTGATCCCGGGTCTGTACCCCAAGACCAATTTCTCGGGCCGTTTCCAATCAATGTGCCAAATTTTGGCCCATTCCGACACTGTCGCGACAAATGACAAAATTGCCCCTGGTGCGGTATTTCTTTGTTAATTTTCTGTACAACGCTTCTTCAGCCTGACATAATTAATACGAAAATTAATTATTCGGAGGCCTAAACGAAGGAATTTGGCTAAAATCCCGAGATTCCGGGTCTGTGCCCCGAGTCCAATTTCTCGGGTCGTTTCCAATCAACCTACCAAATTTCGGCCCATTCCGATACCGCCGTGACAAATGACGAAATTGCCCTGGTGCAGTTTTGCGTTGCTAATTTTCTGTCCAACAGTTCTTCAACCTGACATAATTAATACGAAAATTAATTATTCGGAGGTCTAAATGAAGGAATTTGGCTTAAATCCCGTGCTCCCGGTTCTATGCCCCAAGTCCAATTTCTCGAGCTGTTTCCAATCAACCTGCCAAATTTCGGCCCATTCCGACACCGTCGCGATAAATGACGAATTTGCCCTTGGTGCGATTTTTCTTTGTTAATTTTCTATCCAACACTTCGTCAGCCTGACATAATCAATACGAAAATTAATTAATCGGAGGCCTAAACCCAGGAATTTGGCTAAAATTCGGTGATCCCGATTGTATGCCTCGAGTCCAATTTCTCAGGCCGTTTCCAATCAACCTTCCAAATTTCGGCACATTCCGACCCCACCGCGACAAAAGACAAAATTGCCACTGGTGCTGCTTTTCTTTGTAAATTTATAGTCCAGTACTTCTTCAACTTGACATAATTAATATGGAAATTAATTATTCGGAGGCCTAAACAAAGGAATTTGGCTAAAATCCCGTTATCCCGGGTCTGTACCTCGAGTCCAGTTTCTCGGGCCGGTTTCAATGAACCTGCCAAATTTTGGCCCATTTCGACACCGTCGCGACAAATGACAAAATTGCCCCTCGGGCAGTTTTTCTTTGTTAATTTTCTGTCCATCACTTCTTCAGCCTGACATAATTAATACGGAAATTAATTATTCGAAGGCCTCAACAGAGGAATTTGGCTAAAATCCTGTAATCCCAGGTCTGTGCCCCTGAGTCCAATTTCTAGGGCCGTTTCCAATAGACCTGTCAAATTTCGGTCCATTCCGACACCGTCGTGACGAATGACGAAATTGCCCCTGGTGCGGTTTTATGTTGTCAATTTTTTGTCCAACACTTCTTCAACCAGACATAATTAATTCGAAAATTAATTATTCGGAGGCCTAAACTTAGGAATTTGGCTAAAATCCTGTGATCTTGGGTCTGTGCCATGAGTCCAATTTCTCTGGCCGTTTCCAATCAACCTGCCAAATTTCGGCCCAATTCGACACTGTCGCGACAACTAAAAAAATTGCTCCTGGTGCGATTTTTCTTTGTGAATTTTCTGTCCAACACTTCTTCAGCCTAACATAATTAATACGGAAATTAATTATTCAGAGGCCTAAACAAAGGAATTCGGCAAAAATCCCATGATCCCGGGTCTGTGCTCCCAGTCAAATTTCTCGGGCCGTTACCAATCAACCTACCAAATTTTAGCCCATTCCGACACCGTCGTGACAAATGACGAAATTGTCCCTGGTGCGGTTTTGCGTTGTTAATTTTCTATCCAACACTTCTTCAATCTGACATAATTAATACGAAAATTAATTATTCGGAGGCCTAAACGAAGGAATTTGGCTAAAATCCCGTGATCCTAGGTCTGTGCCCCGAGTCCAATTTCTCGGGCCGTTTCCAATCGACCAGCCAAATTTTGGCCAATTCCATCACCGTCGCGACAAATGACGAATTTGTCCCTGGTGTGGTTTTTCTTTATTAATTTTTCGTCCAACAGTTCTTCAACCTGACATAATTAATGAGAAAATTAATTATTCGGAAGCCTAAACGAAGGAATTTGGCTAAAATTCGGTGATCTCGGTTCTGTGCCTCGAGTCCAATTTCTCGGGCCGTTCCCAATCAACCTACCAAATTTTGGCCCGCTCCGACACCACCGCGACAAATGATGAAATTGCCCCTGGTGCAGTTTTTCTTTGTTAATTTTCTGTCCAACACTTCTTCAACCTGACATAATTAATACGAAAATTAATTATTCGGAGGCCTAAACGAAGGAATTTGGCTAAAATCGGGTGATCCCGGGTCGGTGCCCCGAGTCCAATATCTCGGGCCGTTTCCAGTCAACTTGCCAAATTTCGGCCCTATTCCGACACCACCGCGACAAATGGCGAAATTGCCCATGGTGTTGTTTTTTTTGTTAATTTTCTGTCCAACACTTCTTTAGCCTGACATAATTAATACAGAAATTTATTATTCGCAGGCCTAAATGAAGGAATTTGGCCAAAATCCCGGGATCTCGGGTCTGTGCCCAGAGTCCAATTTCTCGGGGCGTTTCCAATCAACCTGCCAAATTTCAGCCCATTCTGACACCGTCGCGACGAATGACGGAACTGCCCCTGGTGCGGTTTTGCGTTGTTAATTTTATGTCCAACTCTTTTTCAACATTACCTAATTAATACGGAATTTAATTATTCAGAGGCCTAAACGAAGGAATTTGGCTAAAATCCCGTGATCCCGGGTCTATACCCCGACTTCAATTTCTCGGGTCGTTTCCAATCAATCTGTCAAATTTTAGCTCATTCCGACACTGTCGCAACAAATGACGAAATTACCCCTAGTGCGGCTTTTCTTTGTAAATTTTCTGTCCGACACTTCTTCAGCCTAACATAATTAATACGAAAATTAATTATTCGAAGGCCTAAACGAAGGAATTTGGCTAAAATTCGACAATCCCGGGTCGGTGCTTCGAGTCCGATATCTCGGGCCGTTTCCAATCAACTTGCCAAATTTCGGCCCTATTCTGACACCACCGCGACAAATGGCAAAATTACCCATGGTGCTACTTTTCTTTGTTAATTTTCTGTCCAACACTTCTTCAGCCTGACATAATTAATAAGAAAATTAATTATTCGAAAGCCTAAACTCTGGAAATTGGCTAAAATCTTGTGATCTCGAGTCTGTGCCTGAGTCCAATTTCTCGGGCGTTTCGAATCAACCTGCCAAACTTTGGCCCATTCCGACGTCGTCGTGACAAATGACGAAATTGCCCTTGTTGCGGTTTTGCAATGTTAATTTTCTATCCAACACTTCTTGAACCTTACATAATTAATACAGAAATTAATTATTTAGAGGTCTAACCGAAGGAATTTGGCTAAAATCCTGTGATCCCCCGTCTGTGTCCCGATTCCAATTTCTCGGGCTGTATCCAATCAACTTGCCAAATTTCAGCCCATTCCGACACCACCGCGACAAATGACGAAATTGCATCTGTTGCGGCCTTTCTTTGTAAATTTTCTGTCCAACACTTCTTCAGCCTTACATAATTAATGCAGAAATTAATTTATTCGGAGGCCTAAACGAAGGAATTTGGCTAAAATTCAGTGATCCCGGTTCTGTGCCCCGAGTCCAATTTCTCGAGTCGTTTCCAATCAACCTGCCAAATTTCGGCCCATTCCGACACCACCGTGACAAATGACGAAATTGCCCCTTGGGCAACTTTTCTTTGTAAATTTTCTGTCTGACACTTCTTCAGCTTTACATAATTAATATGAAAATTAATTATTCGGAGGCCTAAACGAAGGAATTTGGCTAAAATCCCGTGATCCCGGGTTTGTGTCCCGAGCCCAATTTCCCATGCCGTTACCAATCAACCTGCCAAATTTCGGCCCATTCCGACACCGTCGCGACAAATGACGAAGTTGCCCTTAGTGCAGTTTTGCATTGTTGGTTTTCTGTCCAACAGTTCTTCAAACTGACATAATTAATATGGAAATTAATTATTCGGAGGCCTAAACGAAGGAATTCGGCTAAAATTCCGTGATCCCCGATCAGTGCCCCGAGTCTAATTTCTCGGGCCGTTTCCAATCTACCAGCCAAATTTTGGCCCATTCCGCCACCGTCGCGACAAATGACAAATTGCCCCTGGTATGGTTTTTCTTTGGTAATTTTCTGTCCAACACTTCTTCAGCCTGTCCTAATTAATACGGAAATTAATTATTCGGAGGCCTAAACAAAGGAATTTGGCTAAAATCCCGTGATCCCGGGTCTGTTCCCCATTAATTTATTCGGAGGCCTAAACGAAGGAATTTGGCTAAAATCTCGTGATCCCCGGTTATTCGGAGGCCTAAACAAAGGAATTTGGCTAAAATCCCGTGATCCCGGGTCTGTGCCCTGAGTCCAATTTCTTGGGCCGTTTCTAATCAACCTACCAAATTTTGGCCCATTCCGAGACCGTCACGACAAATGACAAAATTGCCCCTGGTGCGATTTTTCTTTGTTAATTTTCTGTCCAATTTTCTGTCCAACACTTCTTCAGCCCGACATAATTAATACGGAAATTAATTATTCGGAGACCTAAACGAAGGAATTTGGCTAAAATCCCATGATCCCGGGTCTGTGCCCCGAGTCCAATTTCCCATGCCGTTACCAATCAACCTGCCAAATTTCGGCCCATTCCGACACCGCCACAACAAATGACGAAGTTGCCCTTGGTGCGGTTTTGCGTTGTTGGTTTTCTGTCCAACAGTTCTTCAATCTGACATAATTAATATGGAAATTAATTATTCGGAGGCCTAAACGAAGGAATTTGGCTAAAATCTCGTGATCCCCGGTCTGTGCCTTGAGTCTAATTTCTCGGGCCGTTTCCAATCAACCAGCCAAATTTTGGCCCATTCCACCACCGTCGCGACAAATGACAAAATTGCCCCTGGTATTGTTTTTCTTTGGTAATTTTCTGTCCAACACTTCTTTAGCCTGTCATAATTAATACGAAAATTACTTATTCGAAGGCCTAAACAAAGGAATTTGCCTAAAATCTCGTGATCCCGGGTCTGTGCCCTGAGTCCAATTTCTCGGGCCGTTTCTAATCAACCTACCAAATTTCGGCCCATTCTGAGACCGTCGCGACAAATAACAAAATTGCCCCAGGTGTGATTTTTCTTTGTTAATTTTCTGTCCAACACATCTTCCAACCCTTCTTCAGCCCGACATAATTAATACGGAAATTAATTATTCGGAGGCCTAAACAAAGGAATTTGGCTAAAATCCTGTGATCCCAAGTCCGTACCCCGAATCCAATTTCTTGGGCAGTTTCCAATCAACCTGCCAAATTTCAGCCCATTCCGACACAGCCGCGACAAATGATTAAATTGCCCCTGGTGCAGTTTTTCTTTGTTAATTTTTTGTCCAACACTTCTTCAGCCTGACATAATTAATAAGAAAATTAATTATTCGGAGTCCTAAACGAAGGAATTTAACTAAAATCCCGTGATCCCGGGTCTGTGCCCCAAGTCTAATTTCTCGGGCCGTTTCCAATCAACCTACCAAAATTTCGGCCCATTCTGACATCGTCGTGACAAATGACGAAATTGCTCCTGGTACGATTTTGCGTGGTTAATTTTCTGTCCAAGACTTCTTCAACCTTACATAATTACTACGGAAATTAATTATTCGAAGGCTTAAACGAAGGAATTTGGCTAAAATCCCGTGATCCCGGGTCTACGCCCCCAGTCCAATTTCTCGGGCTGTTTCCAATCCACCTACCAAATTTCGGCCTATTTCGACATCATCGCGACAAATGACGAAATTGCCACTGGTACGGCTTTTCTTTGTTTATTTTCTGTCCGACACATCTTCAACCTAACATAACTAATACGAAAATTAATTATTCGGAGGCCTAAACAAAGAAATTTGGCTAAAATCCCGTGATCCCGGATCTATGCCCTGAATCCAATTTCTCGGGCCGTTTTCAATTGACCTACCAAATTTCAGTCCATTCTAACACCGTCGCGACAAATGACGAATTTGCCCCTAGTGCGGTTTTTCTTTATTAATTTTCTATCCAACACTTCTTCAACCTGACATAATTAATGCGAAAATTAATTATTCGGAGGCCTAAATGAAGGAATTTGGCTAAAATCCCGTGATCCCGGGTCGGTGCCCCGAGTCCAATATCTCGGGCCGTTTCCAGTCGACTTGCCAAATTTCGGCCCTATTTCGACACCACCGTGACAAATGGCGAAATTGCCCATGGTGCTACTTTTTTTGTTAATTTTCTGTCCAACACTTCTTTAGCCTGACATAATTAATACGAAAATTAATTATTCGTAGGCCTAAACGAAGGAATTTGGCCAAAATCCCGTGATCTCGGGTCTGTGCCCAGAGTCCAATTTCTCGGGGCGTTTCCAATCAACTTGCCAAAATTCAGCCCATTCCGACATCATCGCGACGAATGATGGAACTGTCCCTGGTGCGATTTTGCGTTGTTAATTTTCTGTCCAACTCTTCTTCAACATGACCTAATTAATATGGAATTTAATTATTCGGAGGCCTAAACGAAGGAATTTGGCTAAAATCCCGTGATCCCGGGTCTGTTCCCCGACTTCAATTCCTCGGGTCATTTCCAATCAATCTATCAAATTTTGGCCCATTCCGACACTGTTGCGACAAATGGAGAAATTACCCTTGGTGCAGCCTTTCTTTGTAAATTTTCTGTCCGACACTTCTTCAGCCTAACATAATTAATACGAAAATTAATTATTCGGAGGCCTAAACAAAGGAATTTGGCTAAAATCCGGCGATCCTAGGTCGGTTCTCCGAGTCCGATATCTCAGGTCGTTTCCAATCAACTTGCCAAATTTCGGCCCTATTTTGACACCACCGCGACAAATGGCGAAATTACCCATAGTGCTACTTTTCTTTGTTAATTTTCTGTCCAACACTTCTTCAGCCTGACATAATTAATAAGAAAATTAATTATTCAGAAGCCTAAACCCTGGAAATTGGCTAAAATCCCGTGATCCCGAGTCTGTGCCTGAGTCCAATTTCTCGGGCCATTTCGAATCAACCTGCCAAACTTCGGCCTATTCCGACGTCGTCATGACAAATGACGAAATTGCCCTTGGTTCGGTTTTGCAATATTAATTTTTTGTCCAACACTTCTTGAACCTTACATAATTAATACGGAAATTAATTATTCAGAGGCCTAAACGAAGGAATTTGGCTAAAATCCTGTGATCCCGGTTCTGTGCCCTGAGTCCAATTTCTCGAGCCGTTTCCAATCGACCTGGCAAATTTCGGCCCATTCCGACACCGTCAGGACAAATGACGAAATTGCCCTTGGTGAGGTTTTGCGTTGTTGGTTTTGTGTCCAACAGTTCTTCAACCTGACATAATTAATATGGAAATTAATTATTCGGAGGCCTAAACGAAGGAATTTGGCTAAAATCCCGTGATCCCCGGTCTGTGCCCCGAGTCTAATTTCTTGGGCCGTTTCCAATCAACCAACCAAATTTTGGCCCATTCCGCCACCGTCGCGACAAATGAAAAATTGCCCCTGGTACGGTTTTTCTTTGTTAATTTTCTGTCCAACACTTCTTCAACCTGTCATAATTAATAAGAAAATTAATTATTCGAAGGCCTAAATGAAGGAATTTGGCTAAAATCCCGTGATCTCTGGTCTATGCCTAGAGTCGAATTTCTCGGGGCGTTTCAAATCAACCTGCCAAATTTCAGCCCATTCCGACACCGTCGCAATGAATGACGGAGTCGCCCCTGGTATGGTTTTGCGTTGTTGATTTTCTGTCCAACTCTTCTTCAACATGACATAATTAATACGGAAATTAATTATTCGGAGGCCTAAACGAAGGAATTTGGCTAAAATCCCGTGATCCCGGGTCTGTGCCCCAACTTCAATTTCTCGGGTCGTTTCCAATCAACCTGTCAAATTTTGGCCCATTCCGACACTGTCGCGACAAATGACAAAATTGCCCTGTTACGGTTTTTCTTTGTTAATTTTTCTGTCCAACACTTCTTCAGCGTGACATAATTAATACGGAAATTAATTATTCGGAGGCCTAAACAAAGGAATTTGGCTAAAATCCCGTGATCCCGGGTCTGTACCTCGACTACAATTTCTGGGGTCGTTTCTAATCAACCTGCAAAATTTCGGCCGATTCTGACACCGTCGCGACAAATGACGAAATTGCCACTGGTGCGGCTTTTCTTTGATAATTTTCTGTCCAACACTTCTTCAGCCTGACATAATTAATACGAAAATTAATTATTCGGAGGCCTAAACGAAGGAATTTAGCTAAAATCCGGTGATCTCGGTTCTATGCCTCGAGTCCAATTTCTCGGGCCCTTTCCAATCAACCTGCGAAATTTTGGCCTATTCCGACACCACCGCGATAAATGATGAAATTGCCCCTGGTGCGACTTTTCTCTGTAAATTTTCTGTCCAACACTTCTTCAGCCTGACATAGTTAATACGAAAATTAATTATACGGAGGCCTAAATGAAGGAATTTTGCTAAAATCCCATGATCCCGGGTCTGTGCCCCGAGTCCAATTTCTCGGGCCGTTTCCAATCAACCTGTCAAATTTCAGTCTATTCCGACACCGTCACGACAAATGACAAAACTGCGCCCGGTGCGATTTTTCTTTGTTAATTTTCTGTCCAACACTTCTTTAGCCTGACATAATAAATACGAAAATTAATTATTCAGAGGCCTAAACGAAGGAATTTGGCTAAAATCCCGTGATCCCGGGTCTATACCCCGTCTTCAATTTCTGGGAACATTTCCAATCAACCTGCCAAATTTCGGCGTATTCTGACACCGTCGCGACAAATGACGAAATTGCCACTGGTGTGGCTTTTCTTTGTTTATTTTCTGTCCAACACATCTTCAACCTGACATAACTAGTACGGAAATTAATTATTCAGAGGCCTAAACAGAGGAATTTGGCTAAAATCCCGTGATTTCGAGTCTGTGCCCCGAATCCAATTTCTCGGGCCGTTTCCAATTGACCTGCCAAATTTCAGCCCATTCCGACACCGTCGCGACAAATGTCGAATTTGCCCCTGGTGCGATTTTTCTTTATTAATTTTCTATCCAACACTTCTTCAACCTGACATAATCAATGCGAAAATTAATTATTCGGAGGCCTAAACGAAGGAATTTGGCTAAAATCTGGTAATCCCGATTCTGTGACCCGTGTCCAATTTCTCGGGCCGTTTCCAATCAACCTGCCAAATTTCGGCCCATTCTGACACCACCATGACAAATGATGAAATTGCCCCTGATGCGGTTTTTCTTTGTTAATTTTCTGTCCAACACTTCTTCAGCCTGACATAATTAATACGAAAATTAATTATTCGAAGGCCTAAACGAAGGAATTTGGCTAAAATTCGGTGATCCCGGGTCAGCGCCCTGAGTCCAATATCTCGGACCGTTTCCAGTCAACTTGCCAAATTTCGGCCCTATTCCGACACCACAGCGACAAATGGCAAAATTGCCCATGGTGCTGCTTTTCTTTGTTAATTTTCTGTCCAACACTTCTTCAGCCTGACATAATTAATACGGAAATTAATTATTCGCAGGCCTAAATGAAGGAATTTGGCTAAAATCCCGTGATCTCGGGTCTGTGGCCAGAGTCCAATTTCTCGGGGCGTTTCCAATCAACCTGCCAAATGTCAGCCCATTCCGACACCGTCGCGACGAATGACGGCACTGTCCCTGGGGCGATTTTGCGTTGTTAATTTTCTGTCTAACTCTTCTTCAACATGACCTAATTAATACGGAATTTAATTATTCGATGGCCTAAACGAAGGAATTTGACTAAAATCTCGTGATCTCGAGTCTGTGCCCCGATTTCTCGGGCTATTTCCAATCAACCTGTCAAATTTTGGCCCATTCCGACACTGTCGCGACAAATGACGAAATTACCCCTGGTGTGGCTTTTCTTTGTAAATTTTCTGTCCGACACTTCTTCAGCAGGCCTAAACGAAGGAATTTGGATAAAATCCGGTGATCCCGGATCGGTGCTCAGAGTCCGATATCTCGGGCCGTTTCCAATCAACTTGCCAAATTTTGGCCCTATTCTGACACCACCGCGACAAATGGCGAAATTACCCATGGTGCTATTTTTCTTTGTTAATTTTTTATCCAACACTTCTTCAGCCTGACATAATTAATAAGAAAATTAATTATTCGAAAGCCTAAACTCTGGAAATTGGCTAAAATCCTGTGTTCCCGAGCCTGTGCCTGAGTCCAATTTCTCAAGCCGTTTCTAATCAACCTGCCAAACTTTGGCCCATTCCGAGTCGTCGTGACAAATGACGAAATTGCCTCTGGTGCGATTTTACAATGTTAATTTTCTGTCCAAAACTTCTTTAACCTTACATAATTAATACGGAAATTAATTATTCAGAGGCCTAAACGAAGGAATTTGGCTAAAATCCTGTGATTCTGGGTCTGTGCCACGATTCCAATTTCTCGGGCCGTATCCAATCAACTTGCCAAATTTCGGCCCATTCCGACACCAACGTGACAAATGACGAAATTGCACCTGTTGCGGCTTTTCATTGTAAATTTTCTGTCCAACACTTCTTCAGCCTTACATAATTAATACGGAAATTAATTATTCGGAGGCCTAAACGAAGGAATTTGGCTAAAATTCGGTGATCCCGATTCTGTGTCCCGAGTCCAATTTCTCGAGCCATTTCCAATCAACCTACCAAATTTCGGCCCATTCAGACACCACCGCGACAAATGATGAAATTGCCCCAGGCGCGGCTTTTCTCTTTAAATTTTCTGTCCAACACTTCTTCAGCCTGACATAATTAATATGAAAATTAATTATTCGGAGGCCTAAACAAAGGAATTTGGCTAAAATCCGGTGATCTCGGGTCTGTCCCCTGAGTCCAATTTCTCGGGCCGTTTCTAATCAACTTGCCAAATTTCGGCCCATTTCGACACCGTCGCGACAAATGACAAAATCGCCCCTGGTGCGATTTTTCTTTGTTAATTTTCTGTCCAACACTTCTTCAGCCCGACATAGTTAACACGGAAATTAATTATTCGGAGGCCTAAACAAAGGAATTTGGATAAAATCCCGTGATCCCGGGTCCGTGCCCCGAGTCCAATTTCTCGGGCAGTTACCAGTCAACTTGCCAATTTCGGCCCATTCCGACACCATTGCGAAAAATGATAAAATTGCCCCTGGGGCGATTTCTCTTTGTTAATTTTCTGTCCAACACTTCTTTAACCTGACATAATTAATAAGAAAATTAATTATTCGGAGTCCTAAACGAAGGAATTTGACTAAAATCCAGTGATCTCGAGTCTGTGCCCCGAGTCCAATTTCTCGGGCCATTTCCAATCAACCTGCCAAATTTCGGCCCATTCCGACACCGTCGTGACAAATGATGAAATTACCCCTGGTGCGATTTTTCGTTGTTAATTTTCTGTATAACACTTCTTCAACCTTACATAATTACGATGGAACTTAATTATTCGGAGGCCTAAACGAAGGAATTTGGCTGAAATTACGTGATCTCGGGTTTGTGCCCCCAGTCCAATTTCTCGGGCCATTTCCAATCAACCTGTCAAATTTCTGCCCATTTCGACACCGTCACGACAAATGATGAATTTGCCCCTGGTGCGATTTTTCTTTATTAATTTTCCATCGAACAATTCTTCAGCCTGACATAATTAATATGAAAATTAATTATTCGGAGGCCTAAACGAAGAAATTTGGCTAAAATCCGGTGATCCCGATTCTGTGCCTCGAGTCCCATTTCTCGGGCCATTTCCAATCAACCTGCCAAATTTCGACCCATTCCGACACCACCGCGACAAATGACCAAATTGCCCCGGATGCGGTTTTTCTTTGTTAATTTTCTGTCCAACACTTCCTCATCCTGACATAATTAATACGAAAATTAATTATTCGGAGGCCTAAACAATGGAATTTGGCTAAAATCCAGTGATCCCGGGCCGATGCCCCGAGTCCAATATCTCGGGCCGTTTCCAATCAACTTGCCAAATTTCGGCCCTATTTCGACACCACCGCAACAAATGGCGAAATTACCCATGGTGCTACTTTTCTTTGTTAATTTTCTGTCCAACACTTCTTCAGCCTGACATAATTAATACAAAAATTAATTATTCGCAGGCCTAAATGAAGGAATTTGGCTAAAATTCCGTGATCTCGGGTCTGTACCCAGAGTCCAACTTCTCGGGGCGTTTCCAATCAACCTGCCGAATTTCAGCCCATTCCGACATCGTCTTGACGACTGACGGAATTGCCCCTGGTGCGATTTTACGTTGTTAATTCTTTGTCCAACTCTTCTTCAACATGACATAATTAATACGGAAATTAATTATTCGGAGGCCTAAACGAAAGAATTTGGCTAAAATTCGGTGATCCCGATTTCGTACCTCGAGTCCAATTTCTCGAGCCGTTTCCAATCAACCTGCCAAATTTCGGCCCATTCAGACACCACCGCGACAAATGACGACATTGCCCCCGGTGCGGCTCTTCTCTTTAAATTTTCTGTCCGACACTTCTTCATCCTGACATAATTAATATGAAAATTAATTATTCGGAGGCCTAAACGAAGGAATTTGGCTAAAATCCCGTGATCTCGGGTCTGTGCCCTGAGTCCAATTTCTCGGGCCGTTTCTAATCAACTTGCCAAATTTCGGCCCATTCCGACACCATCGCGACAAATGACAAAATCGCCCCTGGTGTGATTTTTCTTTGTTAATTTTCTGTCCAACACTTCTTCAGCCCGACATAGTTAACACGAAAATTAATTATTCGGAGGCCTAAACAAAGGAATTTGGATAAAACCCCGTGATCCCGGGTCTGTGCCCCGAGTCCAATTTCTCGGGCAGTTACCAGTCAACTTGCCAAATTTCGGCCCATTCCGACACGGTCGCGAAAAATGACAAAATTGCCCCTGGGGCGATTTTTCTTTGTTAATTTTCTGTCCAACACTTCTTCAACCTGACATAATTAATAAGAAAATTAATTATTCGGAGTCCTAAACGAAGGAATTTGACTAAAATCTCGTGATCTCGGGTCTGTGCCTCGAGTCCAATTTCTCGGGCCATTTCCAATCAACCTGCCAAATTTTGGCCCATTCCGACACCATCGTGACAAATGATGAAATTACCCATGGTGCGATTTTTCGTTGTTAATTTTCTGTCCAACACATCTTCAGCCTTACATAATTACTACAGAACTTAATTATTCAGAGGCCTAAACGAAGGAATTTGGTTGAAATTACGTGATCCCGGGTTTTTGCCCCCAGTCCAATTTCTCGGGCCGTTTCCAATCAACCTGTCAAATTTCGGCCCATTCCGACACCGTCGCGACAAATGACGAATTTGCCCCTGTTGCGATTTTTCTTTATTAATTTTCGATCTAACAATTCTTCAGTCTGACATAATTAATATGAAAATTAATTATTCGGAGGCCTAAACGAAGAAATTTGGCTAAAATCCGGTGATCCCGATTCTGTGCCTCGAGTCCAATTTCTCGGGCCGTTTCCAATCAATCTGCCAAATTTCGACCCATTCCGACACCACCGCGACAAATGACGAAATTGCCCCTGATGCGGTTTTTCTTTGTTAATTTTCTGTCCAACACTTCTTCATCCTGACATAATTAATACGAAAATTAATTATTCGGAGGCCTAAACGATGGAATTTTGCTAAAATCCAGTGATCCCGGGCCGGTGCCCCCAGTCCAATATCTCGGGCCGTTTCCAATCAACTTGCCAAATTTCGGCCCTATTTTGACACCACCGCGACAAATGGCGAAATTCCCCATGGTGCTACTTTTCTTTGTTAATTTTCTGTCCAACACTTCTTCAGCCTGACATAATTAATACAAAAATTAATTATTCACAGGCCTAAATGAAGGAATTTGGCTAAAATACCGTGATCTCGGGTCTGTGCCCAGAGTCCAACTTTTCGGGGCGTTTGCAATCAACCTGCCGAATTTCAGCCCATTCCAACACCGTCTTGACGACTGACGGAATTGCCCCCGGTGCAGTTTTGCGTTGTTAATTCTTTGTCCAACTCTTCTTCAACATGACATAATTAATACGGAAATTAATTATTCGGAGGCCTAAAGGAAGGAATTTGGTTAAAATTCGATGATCCCGAGTTTGTGTCCCAAGTCCAATTTCTCAGGCCGTTTCCTATTAACCTGCCAAATTTTGGCCCATTCCGACACCGTCGCGACAAACGGCAAAATTTCCCCTAGTGCGATTTTTCTTTGTTAATTTTTGGTCCAACACTTCTTCAGCCTGACATAATTAATAAGAAAATCAATTATTCGGAAGCCTAAACTAAGGAAATTGGCTAAAATCCCGTGATCCCAAGTCTGTGCCTGAGTCCAATTTCTCGGGCTGTTTCTAATCAACCTGCCAAACTTCGGCCCATTCCGACACCGTCGTGACAAATGACGAAATTGCCCCTGTTGCGGTTTTGCGATGTTAATTTTCTATCCAACACTTCTTCAACCTTACAAAATTAATATGGAAATTAATTATTCAGAGGCCTAAACGAAGGAATTTGGCTAATCCTGTGATCCCGGGTCTGTGCCCTATCTAATTTCTCAGGCCGTATCCAATCAACTTGCCAAATTTCGGCCCATTCCGACACCACCGCCACAAATAACGAAATTGCACATGTTACGGCTTTTCTTTGTAAATTTTCTGTCCAACACTTCTTCAGCCTTACATAATTAATGCGGAAATTAATTATTCGGAGGCCTAAACGAAAGAATTTGGCTAAAATTCGGTGATCCCGGGTCTGTGCCCCCAGTCCAATTTCTCGGGTCGTTTCCAATCAACCTGCCAAATTTCGGCCCATTCCGACACCATCGCGACAAATGACGAATTTGTCCCTAGTGTGATTTTTCTTTATTAATTTTCTATCCAACAATTCTTCAGCCTGACATAATTAATATGAAAATTAATTATTCGGAGGCCTAAACGAAGGAATTTGGCAAAAATCCGGTGAACCCGATTCTGTGCCTCCAGTCCAATTTCTCGGGCCGTTTCCAATCAACCTGCCAAATTTCGACCCATTCCTACACCACCGCGACAAATAACGAAATTGCCCTTGATGCGATTTTTCTTTGTTAATTTTCTGTCCAACACTTCTTCATCCTGACATAATTAATACGAAAATTAATTATTCGGAGGCCTAAACGATGGAATTTTGCTAAAATCCAGTGATCCCGGGCCGGTGCCCCGAGTCCAATATCTCGGGCCATTTCCAATCAACTTGCCAAATTTTGGCCCTATTTCGACACCACCACGACAAATGGCGAAATTACCCATGGTGCTACTTTTCTTTGTTAAATTTCTATCCAACACTTCTTCAGCCTGACATAATTAATACACAAATTAATTATTCGTAGGCCTAAATGAAGGAATTTGGCTAAAATTCCGTGATCTCGGGTCTGTGCCCAGAGTCCAATTTCTTGGGGTGTTTCCAATCAACCGGCCGAATTTCAGCCCATTCCGGCACCGTCGTGACGACTGACGGAATTGCCCCTGGTGCGATTTTGCGTTGTTAATTTTCTGTCCAACTCTTCTTCAACATGACATAATTAATACGGAAATTAATTATTCGGAGGCCTAAACAAAGGAATTTGGCTAAAATCCCATGATCCCGGGTTTGTGCCCCGAGTCCAATTTCTGGGGCCGTTTCCTATTAACCTGCCAAATTTCGGCCCATTCTGACACCGTCGCGACAAACGGCAAAATTTTCCCTAGTGCGGTTTTGCTTTGTTAATTTTTTGTCCAACACTTCTTCAGCCTGACATAATTAATAAGAAAATCAATTATTCGAAAGCCTAAACTAAGGAAATTGGCTAAAATCCCGTGATCCCGAGTCTGTGCCTGCGTCCAATTTCTCGAGCCGTTCGTAATCAACCTGCCAAACTTCGACCCATTCCGACACCGTCGTGACAAATGACGAAATTGCCCCTGTTGCGGTTTTGCGATGTTAATTTTCTATCCAACACTTCTTCAACCTTACAAAATTAATATGGAAATTAATTATTCAGAGGCCTAAACGAAGGAATTTGGCTAAAATCCTGTGAACCTGGGTCTGTGCCCTGTCTAATTTCTCGGGCCGTATCCAATCAACTTGCCAAATTTCGGCCCATTCCGACACCACCGCGACAAATGACGAAATTACACCTGTTACGGCTTTTCTTTGTAAATTTTCTGTCCAACACATCTTCAGCCTTACATAATTAATACGGAAATTAATTATTCGGAGGCCTAAATGAAGGAATTTAGCTAAAATTTGGAGATCCCGGTTCTGTGCCCCGAGTCCAATTTCTCGAGCCGTTTCCAATCAACCCGCCAAATTTTGGCCCATTCCGACACCGTCGTGACAAATGACGAAATTACCCCTGGTGCGGCTTTTCTTTGTAAATTTTCTGTCCAACACTTCTTCAGCCTGACATAATTAATACGAAAATTAATTATTCGGAGGCCTTTGTTAATTTTCTGTCCAACACTTCTTCAGCCTGACATAATTAATACGAAAATTAATTATTCGGAGGCCTAAACGAAGGAATTTGGCTAAAATCTTGTGATCCCGGGTCTGTGCCCTGAGTCCAATTTCTCAGGCTGTTTCCAATCAACCTGCCAAATTTGGGCCCATTCCGACACCGTCGCGACAAATGACGAAATTGCCCTTTGTGCGATTTTGTGTTGTTGGTTTTCTGTCCAACACTTCTTCAACCTGACATAATTAATATGGAAATTAATTATTCGGAGGCCTAAACGAAGGAATTTGGCTAAAATCCCATGATCCTGAGTCTGTGCCCCGAGTCTAATTTCTCGGGCCGTTTCTAATCGACCAGCCAAATTTTGGCCCATTCCACCACCATCGCGGCAAATGACAAAATTGCCCCTAGTGCGATTTTTCTTTGTTAATTTTCTGTCGAACACTTCTTCAGCCCGACATAATTAATATGGAAATTAATTATTCGTAGGCCTAAACGAAGGAATTTGGCTAAAATCCCGTGATTCCGGGTCCGTGCCCCGAGTCCAATTTCTCGGGCAGTTTCCAATCAACCTGCCAAATTTCAACCCTTTCTGACACCGTCGCGACAAATGACAAAATTACCCCTGGTGGGGGTTTTCTTTGTTAATTTTCTGTCCAACACTTCTTCAGCCCGACATAATTAATATGTAAATTAATTATTCGTAGGCCTAAGCGAAGGAATTTGGTTAAAATCCCGTGATCCTGGGTCCGTGCCTCGAGTCCAATTTCTCGGGCAGTTTCCAATCAACCTGCCAAATTTCGTCCCTTACTGACACCGTCACGACAAATGACAAAATTACCCCTGGTGGGGGTTTTCTTTGTTAACTTTCTGCCCAACACTTCTTCAACCTTACATAATTAATATGAAAATTAATTATTCGGAGTCCTAAACGAAGGAATTTGACTAAAATCCCGTGATCCCGGGTCTATGCCTCGAGTCCAATTTCTCAAGCCGTTTCCAGTCAACCTCCCAAATTCCGGCTCATTCCGACACCGTCGTGACAGATGACAAAATTACCCCTGGTGCGATTTTGCGTACTTAATTTTCTATCCAACACTTCTTCAACCTGACATAATTAATACAGAAGTTAATTATTCGGAGGCCTAAGCGAAGGAATTTGGCTAAAATCCCGTGATCCCCGTTCCGTGCCCCGAGTCCAATTTCTCGGGCCGTTTCCAATCAACTTGCCAAATTTCGGCCCATTCCGACACCGTCACGACAAATGACGAATTTGCCCCTGGTGCGGTTTTATGTTGTTAGTTTTCTGTCCAACACTTTTTCAGCCTGACATAATTAATACGAAAATTAATCATTCGAAGGCCTAAATGAAGGAATTTCTTTAAAATCCGGTGATCCCGATTCTGTGCCCTGATTCCAATTTCTCGGGCCATTTCCAATCAACTTACAAAATTTCGGCCCATTCCGACACTACCGCGACAAATGACAAAATTGCCCCTAGTACGGCTTTTCTTTGTAAATTTTCTGTCGGGTCTATGCCCCGAGTCCAATTTATCGGGCCGTTTCCAATCAACCTGCCAAATTTCGGCCCATTCCGACACCGTCGTGACAAATGACGAAATTACCCCTGGTGCGGTTTTGCGTTGTTAATTTTATGTCCAGCACTTCTTCAGCCGGACATAATTAATACGAAAATTAATTATTCGGAGGCCTAAACGAAGGAATTTTGCTAAAATCCCGTGATCCTGGGTCTATACCCTGAGTCCAATTTCTCGGGCCGTTTCCAATCAACTTGCCAAATTTCGGCCCATTCCGACACCGTCACGACAAATGACGAATTTGCCCCTGGCGCGGTTTTGCGTTGTTAGTTTTCTGTCCAACACTTTTTCAGCCTAACATAATTAATACGAAAATTAATTATTCGAAGGCCTAAATGAAGGAATTTCATTAAAATCCGATGATCCCGGTTCTGTGCCCTGATTCAAATTTCTCGGGCCATTTCCAATTAACCTACAAAATTTCGGCCCATTCCGACGCTCCCGCGACAAATGACGATATTGCCCCTAGTACGGCTTTTCTTTGTAAATTTTCTGTCGGGTCTATGCCCCGAGTCCAATTTCTCGGGCCGTTTCCAATCAACCTGCCAAATTTTTGGCCCATTTCGACACCGTCGCGACAAATGACGAAATCGCCCCTGGTGCGATTTTGCGTTGTAAATTTTCTGTCCAACACTTCTTTAACCTTACATAATTAATGTGGAAATTAATTATTCGGAGGCCTAAACAAAGGAATATGGCTGAAATCCCATGATCCCAGTTCTGTGCCACGAGTCTAATTTCACGAGCCGTTTGCAATCAACCTGCAAAATTTCGGCCCATTCCGACACCACCGTGACAAATGACGAAATTGCCCCTGGTACGACTTTTTTTGTAAATTTTCAGTTGGGTCTATGCCCGAGTCCAATTTCTCGGGCTGTTTCCAATCAACCTGCCAAATTTCGGCCCATTCCGACGTCGTCGTGACAAATGACGAAATTACCCTTGGTACGGTTTTGCGTTGTTAATTTTCTGTTCAGCACTTCTTCAACCGGACATAATTAATACGAAAATTAATTATTCGGAGGCCTAAATGAAGGAATTTGGCTAAAATCCCATGATCCCGAGTCTGGACCCTGAGTTTAATTTCTCGGGCCGTTTCCAATCAGCCTGCCAAATTTCGGCCCATTCCGACACCGTCGCCTAAACGAAGGAATTTGGCTAAAATCCCGTGATCACTTGCCAAATTTCGGCCCATTCCGACACCGTCGCCTAAACGAAGGAATTTGGCTAAAATCCCATGATCCCGAGTCTGGACCCTGAGTTTAATTTCTCGGGCCGTTTCCAATCAGCCTGCCAAATTTCGGCCCATTCCGACACCGTCGCCTAAACGAAGGAATTTGGCTAAAATCCCATGATCCCGAGTCTGGACCCTGAGTTTAATTTCTCGGGCCGTTTCCAATCAGCCTGCCAAATTTCGGCCCATTCCGACACCGTCGCCTAAACGAAGGAATTTGGCTAAAATCCCATGATCCCGAGTCTGGACCCTGAGTTTAATTTCTCGGGCCGTTTCCAATCAGCCTGCCAAATTTCGGCCCATTCCGACACCGTCGCCTAAACGAAGGAATTTGGCTAAAATCCCATGATCCCGAGTCTGGACCCTGAGTTTAATTTCTCGGGCCGTTTCCAATCAGCCTGCCAAATTTCGGCCCATTCCGACACCGTCGCCTAAACGAAGGAATTTGGCTAAAATCCCGTGATCCCGATTTTGTGCCCCGAGTCCAATTTGTCGAGCCGTTTCAAATGAACCTGCAAAATTTCGGCCCATTCCGACACCACCGTGACAAATGACGAAATTGCCCCTGGTGCGGATTTTCTCTATAAATTTTCTGTCCAACACTTCTTCAGCCTGACATAATTAATACGGAAATTAATTATTCGAAGGCCTAAACGAAGGAATTTGGCTAAAATCCCGTGATCCCGGGTCTGTGCCCTGATTCCAATTTCTCGGGCCGTTTCCAATCAACCTGCCAAATTTCGGCCCATTCTGACACCGTCGCGACAAATGACAAAATTGCCCCTGGTGCGATTTTTCTTTGTTAATTTTCTGTCCAACTCTTCTTCAGCCCGACATAATTAATAAGGAAATTAATTATTCGGAGGCCTAAATGAAGGAATTTGGTTGAAATCCGGTGATCCTAGGTCTGTGCCCCAAGTCCGATTTCTCGGGTAGTTTCCAATCAACCTGCCAACTTTCGGCCCATTCCGACATCGTCACGACAAATGACGAATTTGCCCCTGGTGCGGTTATGCGTTGTTAGTTTTCTGTCCAACACTTTTTCAGCCTAACATAATTAATACGAAAATTAATTATTCGAAGGCCTAAATGAAGGAATTTCGTTAAAATCCGATGATCCCGGTTTTGTGCCCTGATTCCAATTTCTCGGGCCATTTCCAATTAACCTACAAAATTTCGGCCCATTCCGACGCTCCCGCGACAAATGACGATATTGCCCCTAGTACGGCTTTTCTTTGTAAATTTTCTGTCGGGTCTATGCCCCGAGTCCAATTTCTCGGGCCGTTTCCAATCAACCTGCCAAATTTTTGGCCCATTTCGACACCGTCGCGACAAATGACGAAATCGCCCCTGGTGCGATTTTGCGTTGTAAATTTTCTGTCCAACACTTCTTTAACCTTACATAATTAATGTGGAAATTAATTATTCGGAGGCCTAAACAAAGGAATATGGCTGAAATCCCATGATCCCAGTTCTGTGCCACGAGTCTAATTTCACGAGCCGTTTGCAATCAACCTGCAAAATTTCGGCCCATTCCGACACCACCGTGACAAATGACGAAATTGCCCCTGGTACGACTTTTTTTGTAAATTTTCAGTTGGGTCTATGCCCGAGTCCAATTTCTCGGGCTGTTTCCAATCAACCTGCCAAATTTCGGCCCATTCCGACGCCGTCGTGACAAATGACGAAATTACCCTTGGTACGGTTTTGCGTTGTTAATTTTCTGTTCAGCACTTCTTCAACCGGACATAATTAATACGAAAATTAATTATTCGGAGGCCTAAACGAAGGAATTTGGCTAAAATCCCATGATCCCGAGTCTGGACCCTGAGTTTAATTTCTCGGGCCGTTTCCAATCAGCCTGCCAAATTTCGGCCCATTCCTAGTTAATGCGAAAATTAATTATTCGGAGGCCTAAACGAAGGAATTTGGCGAAAATCCCGTGATCCCGATTCTGTGCCCCGAGTCCAATTTCTCGGGCTGTTTCCAATCAACCTGCCCAATTTCGGCCCATTCCGACACCCCCGCGACAAATGACGAAATTGCCCCTGGTGTGACTTTTCTTTGTTAATTTTCTGTCCAACACTTCTTCAACCTGACATAATTAATATGGAAATTAATTATTCGGAGGCCTAAACGAAGGAATTTGGCGAAAATCCCGTGATCCCGATTCTGTGCCCCGAGTCCAATTTCTCGGGCTGTTTCCAATCAACCTGCCCAATTTCGGCCCATTCCGACACCCCCGCGACAAATGACGAAATTGCCCCTGGTGTGACTTTTCTTTGTTAATTTTCTGTCCAACACTTCTTCAACCTGACATAATTAATATGGAAATTAATTATTCGGAGGCCTAAACGAAGGAATTTGGCGAAAATCCCGTGATCCCGATTCTGTGCCCCGAGTCCAATTTGTCGAGCCGTTTCAAATGAACCTGCAAAATTTCGGCCCATTCCGACACCACCGCGACAAATGACGAAATTGCCCCTGGTGCGGATTTTCTCTGTAAATTTTCTGTCCAACACTTCTTCAGCCTAACATAATTAATATGGAAATTAATTATTCGAAGGCCTAAACGAAGGAATTTGGCTAAAATCCCGTGATCCCGGGTCTGTGCCCTGATTCCAATTTCTCGGGCCGTTTCCAATCAACCTGCCAAATTTCGGCCCATTCCGACACCGTCGCGACAAATGACAAAATTGCCCCTGGTGCGATTTTTCTTTGTTAATTTTCTGTCCAACACTTCTTCAGCCCGACATAATTAATAGGGAAATTAATTATTCGGAGGCCTAAATGAAGGAATTTGGTTGAAATCCCGTGATCCTAGGTCTGTGCCTCAAGTCCAATTTCTCGGGTAGTTTCCAATCAACCTGCCAAATTCGGCCCATTCCGACACCTCGTGACAAATGACGAAATTGCCCCTGGTGTGACTTTTCTTTGTTAATTTTCTGTCCAACACATCTTCAACTTGACATAATTAATACGAAAATTAATTATTCGGAGGCCTACACGAATGAATTTGGCTAAAATCCCATGATCCCGGGTCTGTGCCCCGACTCCAATTTGTCGGGCCATTTCCAATCAATCTGCCAAAGTTCGGCCCATTCCGACACCGTCACGACAAATGACGAAATCGTCCCTGGTGCGATTTTGCGTTTTTAATTTTCTGTCCAACACTTCTTCAACCTTACATAATTAATACGAAAATTAATTATTTGGAGGCCTAAACGAAGGAATTTGGCTAAAATCCCGTGATACAGGGTCTGTGCCCCGACTCCAATTTCTCGGGCCATTTCCAATCAACCTGCCAAAGTTCGGCCCATTCCGACACCGTCATGACAAATGACGAAATTGCCCTTGGTACGATTTTGCGTTGTTAATTTTCTGTCCAACACTTCTTCAATCTTACATAATTAATACGAAAATTAATGATTCGGAGGCCTAAACGAAGGAATATGGCTAAAATCACGTGATCCCTGTTCTATGCCCCGGGTATAATTTCTCAGGTCGTTTCCAATCAGCCTGCAAAATTTTGGCTCGTTTCGACACCACCGCGACAAATGAAGAAATTGCCCCTGGTGCAGATTTTCTTTGTAAATTTTCTGTCAAAAACTTCTTCAGCCTGACATAATTAATACGAAAATTAATTATTCGGAGGCCTAAACGAAGGAATTTGGCTAAATTCTCGTGATCCTGGGTCTGTGCCCCTAGTCCAATTTCTCAGGCCATTTCCAATCAACCTGTCAAATTTCGGCCCATTCCGACACCGTCGCATCAAATGACAAATTAGCCACTGGTGCGATTTTGCGTTGTTAGTTTTCTGTCCAATACATCTTCAGCTTGACTTAATTAATACGAAAATTAATTATTCGGAGGCCTATAGGAAGTTAATTGGCTAAAATTCGGTGATCCTGGTTCTGTGCCCCGAGTGCAATTTCTCGGGCCGTTTCCAATCAACTTGCAAAATTTCGGCCCATTCCGACACCACCGTGACAAATGATGAAATTTCCTTGGGTGTGGCTTTTCTTTTTAAATTTTCTGTCCGGACTATTCCTGGAGTCCAATTTCTCGGGTCGTTTCCAAATAACCTACCAAATTTCGGCTCATTCCGACACTGTCGTGACAAATGACGAACTTACCCCTGGTGCGACTTTTCTTTGTCAATTTTCAGTCCAACACATCTTCAACCTGACATAATTAATACGGAAATTAATTATTCAGAGGCCTAAACGAAGGAATTTGGTAAAATCCCGTGATCCCGAGTCCGTGCCCCAACTCTAATTTCTCAGGCCATTTCCAATCAACCTGCCAAATTTTGGCCCATTCCGACACAGTCGCGATAAATGACGAAATTGCTCCTAATGCAGTTTTGCATTGTTAATTTTCAGTCCAACACTTCCTGAGCCTGACATAATTAACACGAAAATTAATTATTCGGGGGCCTAAACGAAGGAATTTGGCTAAAATCCCGTGATCCCGGGTATGCGCCCCGAGTCCAATTTCTCGGGCCGTTTCCAATGAACCTGCCAAATTTCGGCCAATTCCGACACCGTCGTGACAAATGACGAAATTACCCCTAGTGCGATTTTCTTTGTTAATTTTCTGTCCAGCACATCTTCAACCTGAAATAATTAATACGAAAATTAATTATTCGGAGGCCTAGACGAAGGAATTTGGCTAAAATCCCGTGATCCCGAGTCCGTTCCCTGACTCCAATTTCTCGGGTTATTTCATATCGACCTGCCAAATTTTGGCCCATTCCGACAATGTCGCAACAAATGAAGAAATTGCTCCTGGTGCGGTTTTGCGTTGTTAATTTTCTGTCCAACGCTTATTCAACCTGATATAATTAATACGGAAATTAATTATTCGAAGGCCTTAACGAAGGAATTTGGCTAAAATCCCGTGGCCCTGAGTCCTTGCCCCGACTCCAATTTCCCGGGCTGTTTCCAATCAACTTGCCAAATTTCGGCCCATTCCGACAACATCGCGACAAATGACGAAATTGCTCCTGGTGCGATTTTACGTTGTTAATTTTCTATCCAACACTTCTTCAACTTGACATAACTAATACGGAAATTAATTATTCGGGGGCCTAAACGAAGGAATTTGGCTAAAATCCTGTGATTTTGGTTCTGTGCCCTGAGTCCAATTTCTCGGACTGTTTCCAATCAACCTGCAAAATTTCGGCCCATTCCGACACCACTGCGGCAAATGATGAAATTGCCCCTGGAGCGGCTTTTCTTTGTAAATTTTCTGTCCAACACTTCTTCAGCCTGACATAATTAATACGGAAATTAATTATTCGGAGGCTTAAACGAAGGGATTTGGATAAAATCCCTTGATCTTGAGTATGTGCCCCTAGTCCAATTTCTCAGGCCGTTTCCTATCAACCTGCCAAATTTCGGCCCATTCCGATACTGTCGCGACAAATGACAAATTTGCCCCTTGTTCGATTTTGCGTTGTTATCTTTCTATCCAACACTTTTTCAGCCTGTCATAATTAATACGAAAATTAATTATTCAGAGGCCTAAAGGAAGGATTTTGGGAAAAATTCGGTGATCCCTGCTTTGTGCCCCGAGTCCAAATTCTCGGGCCGTTTCCAGTCAACCTGCAAAAGTTCGGCCCATTCCGATACCACCGCAACAAATGACGAAATTGCCCCTGGTATGGCCTTTCTTTGTAAATTTTCTGTCGGGTCTATGCCCCGAGTCCAATTTCTCAGGCCGTTTCCAATCAACATGCCAAATTTTGCCCATCTCGACACCGTCGTGATAAATGACGAAGTTGCCCCTGGTGCGGCTTTTCTTTGTTAATTTTCTGTACAACAGATTTTCAACCTGATATAATTAATACGAAAATTAATTATTCGGAGGCCTAAACGAAGGAATTTGGCTAAAATCCCGTGATCTCGGGTCTGTGCCTTGACTCCAATTTCTTGGGCCATTTCCAATCAACCTGCCAAAATTCGGCCCATTTCGACACCGTCACGAGAAATGACGAAATCGCCCCTGGTACGATTTTGTGTTGTTAATTTTCTGTCCAACACTTCTTCAACCTTACATAATTAATACGAAAATTAATTATTCGGAGGCCTAAACGAAGGAATTTGGCTAAAATCCCGTGACCCCGATTCTGTGCCCCGAGTCCAATTTCTCGGGCCGTGTCCAATCAACCTGCAAAAGTTCAGGCCCATTCCAACACCACCGTGACAAATGACGAAATTACCCCTGGTACGGCTTTTCTTTGTAAATTTTTTGTCGGGTCTATGCCCTGAGTCCAATTACTCGGGCCGTTTCCAATCAACCTGCCAAATTTTGGCCCATTCCGACACCGTCGCGACAAATGACAAAATTGCCCCTGGTACGATTTTTCTTTGTTAATTTTTTGTCCAACACTTCTTCAGCCTTACATAATTAATATGAAAATTAATTATTCGGAGTCCTAAACGAAGGAATTTGACTAAAATCTCGTGATCCAGGGTCTGTGCCCCGATTCCAATTTCTTATGCCCTTTCCAATCATCCTGCCAAATTTCTGCCCATTCCGAAATCGTCATGACAAATGACGAAATCACCCCTGGTGCGGTTTTGCGTTGTTAATTTTCTGTCCAGTACTTCTTCACCCGGACATAATTAATACGAAAATTAATTAATCGGAGGCCTAAATGAAGGAATCTGGCTAAAATCTAGTGATCACGGGTCTGTGCCCTGAGTCCAATTTCTCGGGCCGTTTCTAATCAACTTGCCAAATTTCAGCCCATTCCGACACCGTCGCGACAAATGACAAAATTGCCCTTGGTGCGATTTTTCTTTGTTAATTTTCTGTCTAACACTTCTTCAGTCCAACATAACTAATACAGAAATTAATTATTCGGAGGCTTAAACGAAGGAATTTGGCTAAAATCCCATGATCCCGGGTCCACGCCTCAAGTCCAATTTCTCGAGCAGTTTTCAATCAACCTGCCAAATTCCAGACCATTCCAACACCATTGCAACAAATGAAAAAATTGCCCCTGGTACGGTTTTTCTTTGTTAATTTTCTCACCAACACTTCTTCAGCCTCACATAATTAATAAGAAAATTAATTATTCGGAGTCCTAAATGAAGGAATTTGACTAAAATCCCGTAATCCCGGGTCTGTGCCCCAAGTCCAATTTCTCAGGCCGTTTCCCATCAACCTCCCAAATTTTAGCCCATTCCGACACCGTCGTGACAAATGACGAAATTACCCCTGGTGCGGTTTTACGTTGTTAATTTTCTGTCCAGCACATCTTCAACCGGACATAATTAATACGGAAATTAATTATTCGTTGGCCTAAACGAAGGAATTTGGCTAAAATCCCGTGATCCTGGGTCTGTGCTTTGAGTCCAATTTCTTGGGCCGTTTCCAATCAACCTGCCAAATTTCGGCCCATTCCGACACCGTCGAACAAATGACAAAATTGCTCGTGGTGTGATTTTTCTTTGTTAATTTTTTGTCCAACACTTCTTCAACCCGACATAATTAATACGAAAATTAATTATTCGGAGGGCTAAACGAAGGAATCAGGCTAAAATCCCGTGATCCCGGGTCCGTGCTACGAGTCCAATTTCTCGGGCAGTTTCCAATCAACCTGCCAAATTTCAGCCCATTTCGACACCGTCGTGACAAATGACAAAATTGCCCCCAGTGCGATTTTTCTTTGTTAATTTTCTATCCAACACTTCTTCAGCCTGACATAATTAATAAGAAAATTAATTATTCGGAGTCCTAAACGAAAGAATTTGACTAAAATCCCGTGATCCCGGGTCTGTGCCTCGAGTCAAATTTCTCAGGCCATTTCCAATCAGCCACCTAAATTTCGACCCATTCCGATACCGTCGTGACAGATGTCAAAATGACCCCTAGTGCGGTTTTGCGTTGTTAATTTTCTATCCAACACTTCTTCAACCTGACATAATTAATAAGAAATTAATTATTCAGAGGCCTAAACGAAGGAATTTGGCTAAAATCCCGTGATCCCGATTCTGTGCCCCGGGTCTAATTTCTAGGGCCGTTTCCAATCAACCTGCCAAATTTCGGCACATTTCGATACCGTCGCGACAAATGACAAATTTGTCCCTAGTGCGGTTTCTCTTTGTTAATTTTCTGTCCAACACTTCTTCAGCCCGACATAATTAATACGAAAATTAATTATTCGGAGACCTAAACGAAGAATTTGACTAAAATCTGGTGATCCCAGTTCTATCCCCCGAGTCCAATTTCTCGGGTCGTTTCCAATCAACCTGCAAAATTTTGGCCCATTCCGACACCACCGCGACAAATGACGAAATTGCCCCTGGTGCGGGTTTTCTTTGTTAATTTTCTGTCCAACACATCTTCAACTTGACATAATTAATACGAAAATTAATTATTCAGAGGCCTAAATGAAGGAATTAGGCTAAAATCCTGTGATCCCGAGTCCGTGCCCCGACTCCAATTTCTCAGGCCGTTTCCAATGAACCTACCAAATTTCGGCCCATTCCGACACCGTCGCGACAAATGACGAATTAGCCACTGGTGCGGTTTTGCGATGGTAGTTTTCTGTCCAACGCATCTTCGGCCTGACATAATTAATACGAAAATTAATTATTCAGAGGCCTAAACGAAGGAATTTGGCTAAAATCCCGTGATCCCGGTTTTGTGCCCCGGGTCTAATTTCTTGGGCCGTTTCCAATCAATGTGCAAAATTTCGGCTCATTCCGACACCATCGCGACAAATGAAGAAATTGCCTCTGGTGCGGATTTTCTTTGTAAATTTTCTGTCCAACACTTCTTCAGCCCGACATAATTAATACAAAAATTAATTATTCGGAGGCCTAAACCAAGGAATTTGGCTAAATTCCCGTGATCCTGGGTCTGTGCCCCTAGTCCAATTTCTCAGGCCGTTTCCAATCAACCTGCCAAATTTCGGCCCATTCCGACACCATCGCAACAAATGACGAATTAGCCACTGGTGCGGTTTTGCGATGGTAGTTTTTTGTCCAACGCATCTTCGGCCTGACTTAATTAATACGAAAATTAATTATTCGGAGGCCTAAAGGAAGGAATTTGGCTAAAATCCGGTGATCCTGGTTCTGTGCCCCGAGTGCAATTTCTCGTGCCGTTTCCAATCAACCTGCAAAATTTCAGCCCATTCCGACACCACCGCGACAAATGATGAAATTGCCCCTGGTGCAGCTTTTCTTTGTAAATTTTCTGTCGGGACTATTCCCGGGGTCCAATTTCTCGGACCATTTCCAATCGACCTGCCAAATTTCGGCCCATTCCGACACCGTCGTGACAAATGACGAACTTGCCCCTGGTGCGGCTTTTCTTTGTTAATTTTCTGTCCAACACATCATCAACCTGACATAATTAATACGGAAATTAATTATTCGGAGGCCTAAATGAAGGAATTTGACTAAAATCCCGTGATCCCGGGTCCGTGCCTCGACTCCAATTTCTCGGGTCGTTTCCAATCAACCTGCCAAATTTCGGCCCATTCCGACAATGTCGCGACAAATGACGAAATTGCTCCTGGTGAGGTTTTGTGTTGTTAATTTTCTGTCCAACACTTCCTGTGCCAGACATAATTAACACCAAAATTAATTATTCGGAGGACAAAACGAAGGAATTTGGCTAAAATTCCGTGATCCCGGGTCTGTGCCCCGAGTCCAATTTCTCGGGCCGTTTCCAATCAACCTGCCAAATTTCGGCCCATTCCGACACCGTCGCGACAAATGATAAAATTGCCCCTGATGCGGATTTTCTTTGTTAATTTTCGGTCCAACACTTCTTCAGCCTGACATAATTAATACAGAAATTAATTATTTGGAAGCCTAAACGAAGGAATTTGGCTAAAATTTCGTGATCCCGAGTCTGTGGCCCAAGTCCAATTTCTCGGGCCGTTTCCAATGAACCTGCCAAATTTCGGCCCATTCAGACACTATCGGGACAAATGACGAAATGGCCCCTGGTGTGATTTTGCGTTGTTAATTTTCTGTCCAACACTTCTTCAACCTGACATAATTAATACGAAAATTAGTTATTCGGAGGCCAAAACGAAGGAATTTGGCTAAAATCCCGTGATCCTGAGTCTGTGCCCCGTCTCCAATTTCTCGGGTCGTTTCCAATCAACCTGCCAAATTTCGGCCCATTCCGACAATGTCGCGACAAATGACGAAATTGCTCCTGGTGAGGTTTTGTGTTGTTAATTTTCTGTCCAACACTTCCTGTGCCAGACATAATTAACACCAAAATTAATTATTCGGAGGCCTAAACGAAGGAATTTGGCTAAAATCCCGTGATCCCGGGTCTGTGCTTTGAGTCCAATTTCTTGGGCCGTTTCCAATCAACCTGCCAAATTTCGGCCCATTCCGACACCGTCGAACAAATGACAAAATTGCTCGTGGTGTGATTTTTCTTTGTTAATTTTTTGTCCAACACTTCTTCAACCCGACATAATTAATACGAAAATTAATTATTCGGAGGGCTAAACGAAGGAATCAGGCTAAAATCCCGTGATCTCGGGTCCGTGCTACGAGTCCAATTTCTCGGGCAGTTTCCAATCAACCTGCCAAATTTCAGCCCATTCCGACACCGTCGCGACAAATGACAAAATTGCCCCCAGTGCGATTTTTCTTTGTTAATTTTCTATCCAACACTTCTTCAGCCTGACATAATTAATAAGAAAATTAATTATTCGGAGTCCTAAACGAAGGAATTTGACTAAACTCCCGTGATCCCGGGTCTGTGCCTCGAGTCAAATTTCTCAGGCCATTTCCAATCAGCCTCCTAAATTTCGGCCCATTCCGATACCGTCATGACAGATGTCAAAATGACCCATAGTGCGGTTTTGCGTTGTTAATTTTCTATCCAACACTTCTTCAACCTGACATAATTAATAAGAAATTAATTATTCAGAGGCCTAAACGAAGGAATTTGGCTAAAATCCCGTGATCCCGATTCTGTGCCCCGGGTCTAATTTCTAGGGCCGTTTCCAATCAACCTGCCAAATTTCGGCACATTTCGATACCGTCGCGACAAATGACAAATTTGTCCCTAGTGCGGTTTCTCTTTGTTAATTTTCTGTCCAACACTTCTTCAGCCCGACATAATTAATACGAAAATTAATTATTCGGAGACCTAAACGAAGAATTTGACTAAAATCTGGTGATCCCAGTTCTATGCCCCGAGTCCAATTTCTCGGGTCGTTTCCAATCAACCTGCAAAATTTCGGCCCATTTCGACACCACCGCGACAAATGACGAAATTGCCCCTGGTGCGGGTTTTCTTTGTTAATTTTCTGTCCAACACATCTTCAACTTGACATAATTAATACGAAAATTAATTATTCAGAGGCCTAAATGAAGGAATTAGGCTAAAATCCTGTGATCCCGAGTCCGTGCCCCGACTCCAATTTCTCAGGCCGTTTCCAATGAACCTACCAAATTTCGGCCCATTCCGACACCGTCGCGACAAATGACGAATTAGCCACTGGTGCGGTTTTGCAATGGTAGTTTTCTGTCCAACGCAACTTCGGCCTGACTTAATTAATGCGAAAATTAATTATTCAGAGGCCTAAACGAAGGAATTTGGCTAAAATCCCGTGATCCCGATTTTGTGCCCCGGGTCTAATTTCTTGGGCCGTTTCCAATCAATGTGCAAAATTTCGGCTCATTCCGACACCATCGCGACAAATGAAGAAATTGCCTCTGGTGCGGATTTTCTTTGTAAATTTTCTGTCCAACACTTCTTCAGCCTGACATAATTAATACAAAAATTAATTATTCGGAGGCCTAAACCAAGGAATTTGGCTAAATTCCCGTGATCCTGGGTCTGTGCCCCTAGTCCAATTTCTCAGGCCGTTTCCAATCAACCTGCCAAATTTCGGCCCATTCCGACACCATCGCGACAAATGACGAATTAGCCACTGGTGCGGTTTTGCGATGGTAGTTTTCTGTCCAACGCATCTTCGGCCTGACTTAATTAATACGAAAATTAATTATTCGGAGGCCTAAAGGAAGGAATTTGGCTAAAATCCGGTGATCCTGGTTTTGTGCCCCGAGTGCAATTTCTCGTGCCGTTTCCAATCAACCTGCAAAATTTCGGCCCATTCCGACACCACCGCGACAAATGATGAAATTGCCCCTGGTGCAGCTTTTCTTTGTAAATTTTCTGTCGGGACTATTCCCGGGGTCCAATTTCTCGGGCCATTTCCAATCGACCTGCCAAATTTCGGCCCATTCCGACACCGTCGTGACAAATGACGAACTTGCCCCTGGTGCGGCTTTTCTTTGTTAATTTTCTGTCCAACACATCATCAACCTGACATAATTAATACGGAAATTAATTATTCGGAGGCCTAAATGAAGGAATTTGACTAAAATCCCGTGATCCCGGGTCCGTGCCTCGACTCCAATTTCTCGGGTCGTTTCCAATCAACCTGCCAAATTTCGGCCCATTCCGACAATGTCGCGACAAATGACGAAATTGCTCCTGGTGAGGTTTTGTGCTGTTAATTTTCTGTCCAACACTTCCTGTGCCAGACATAATTAACACCAAAATTAATTATTCGGAGGCCTAAATGAAGGAATTTGGCTAAAATCCCCTGATCCCGGGTCTGTGCCCCAAGTCCAATTTCTCGGGCCGTTTCCAATCAACCTGCCAAATTTCGGCCCATTCCGACACCATCGTGACAAATGACGAAATTGCCCCTGGGGCGGTTTTCTTTGTTAATTTTCTGTCCAACACATCTTCAACCTGAAATAATTAATATGGAAATTAATTATTCGGAGGCCTAAACGAAGGAATTTGGCTAAAATCCCGTGATCCTGAGTCCGTTCCTCGACTCCAATTTCTCGGGCCGTTTCATATCAACCTGCCAAATTTCGGCCCATTCCGACAACGTCGCGACAAATGACGAAATTAGTCCCGGTGCGGTTTTGCGTTGTTAATTTTCTGTCCAACACTTCTTCAACCTGACATAATTAATACGAAAATTAGTTATTCGGAGGCCAAAACGATGGAATTTGGCTAAAATCCCGTGATCCTGAGTCTGTGCCCCGTCTCCAATTTCTCGGGCTGTTTTCAATCAACTTGCCAAATTTCGGCCCATTCCGACAATGTCGCGACAAATGACGAAATGCTCCTGTTACAATTTTGCGTTGTTAATTTTCTGTCCAACACTTCTTCAACCTGACATAATTAATACGGAAATTAATTATTCGGAGGCCTAAACGAAGGAATTTGGCTAAAATCCCGTGATCCCGAGTCCGTGCCCCGACTCCAATTTGTCGGGCCGTTTCTAATCAACCTACCAAATTTCGGCCAATTCCGACACAGTCACGACAAATGACGAAATTGCTCCTTGTGCGATTTTACGTTGTTAATTTTCTGTCCAACACTTCCTGAGCCTGACATAATTAACACGAAAATTAATTATTCGGAGGCCTAAAAGAAGGAATTTGACTAAAAACCCATGATCCCGGGTTTGCGCCTCGAGTCCAATTTCTCGGGTCATTTCCAATCAACCTGCCAAATTTCGGCCCATTCTAACACTGTCGTGACAAATGACGAAATTGCCCCTGGAGCGGCTTTTCTTTGTTAATTTTCTATCCAACACATCTTCAACCTGAAATAATTAATACGGAAATTAATTATTCAGAGGCCTAAACGAAGGAATTTGGCTAAAATCCCGTGATCCCGAGTCCATTTCCCGACTCCAATTTCTTGGGCCGTTTCCAATTAACCTGCCAAATTTCGGTCCATTCCGACAACGTTGCGACAAATGACGAAATTGCTCTGGGTGCAGTTTTGCGTTGTTAATTTTCTGTCCAACACTTCTTCAACCTGACATAATTAATACGGAAATTAAGTATTCGGAGGCCTAAACGAAGGAATTTGGCTAAAATCCCGTGATCCTGGGTCCGTGCCCCGACTCCAATTTCTCGGGCTGTTTCCAATCAACCTGTCAAATTTCGGCCCATTCTGACACCATCGCGACAATTGACAAATTTGCCCCGGTGCGATTTTGCGTTGTTAGTTTTCTGTTCAACACTTTTTCAGTCTGACATAATTAATACGAAAATTAATTATTCAGAGGCCTAAACGAAGGAATTTGGCTAATATTCGATGACCCCGGTTCCGTGCCCAAAGTCCAATTTCTCGGGCCGTTTCCAGTCAACCTGCAAAATTTCAGCTCATTTCGACACCACCGCGACAAATGACGAAATTGCCCCGGGTACGACTTTTCTTGGTAAATTTTCTGTCGGGTCTATGCCTCGAGTCCAATTTCTCGGGCCGTTTCCAATCAACCTGCCAAATTTTGGCCCATTCCGACACCGTCGTGACAAATGACGAAATTGTCCCTGGTGCGGGTTTTCTTTGTTAATTTTCTGTCCAACACATCTTCAACCTGACATAATTAAGACGAAAATTATTTATTCGGAGGCCTAAACGAAGGAATTTGGCTAAAATCCCATGACCCGGGTCTGTGCCTCGACTCCAATTTCTCAGACCATTTCCAGTGAACCTGCCAATGTTCGTCCCATTCGGACACCGTCGCGACAAATGACGAAATCGCCCCTGGTGCGATTTTACGTTGTTAATTTTCTATCCAACACTTCTTCAGCCTGACATAATTAATACGGAAATTAATTATTCGGAGGCCTAAAGAAAGGAATTTGGCTAAAATCCCGTGATCCCGAGTCCGTGCCCCGACTCCAATTTGTCGGGCCGTTTCTAATCAACCTGCAAAATTTCGGCCCATTCCGACACAGTCGCAACAAATGACGAAATTGCTCCTGGTGCGGTTTTGCGTTGTTAATTTTCTGTCAAACACTTCTTGAGCCTGACATAATTAACACGAAAATTAATTATTTGGAGGCCTAAAAGAAGGAATTTGGCTAAAATCCCCTGATCCCGGGTCTGCGCCCCGAGTCCAATTTCTCGGGCCATTTCCAATCAACCTGCCAAATTTCGGCCCATTCCGACACTGTCGTGACGAAATTGCCCCTGAAGCGGGTTTTCTTTGTTAATTTTCTATCCAACACATCTTCAACTTGAAAGAATTAATACGAAAATTAATTATTCAGAGGCCTAAACGATGGAATTTGGCTAAAATCCCGTGATCCCGAGTCCATTCCCCAACTCCAATTTCTCGGGCCGTTTCCAATTAACCTACCTAATTTAGGTCCATTCCGACAATGTTGCGACAAATGACGAAATTGCTTCGGGTGCAGCTTTGTGTTGTTAATTTTCTGTCCAACACTTCTTCAACCTGACATAATTAATACGAAAATTAAGTATTCGGAGGCCTAAATGAAGGAATTTGGCTAAAATCCCGTGATCCTGGGTCCGTGCCCCGACTCCATTTTCTCGGGCCGTTTCCAATCAACCTGCCAAATTTCGGCCCATTCCGACGCCGTCGCGACAATTGACAAATTTGCCCCGGTGCGGTTTTGCGTTGTTAGTTTTCTGTTCAACACTTTTTCAGTCTGACATAATTAATAGGAAAATTAATTATTCAGAGGCCTAAACGAAGGAATTTGGCTAAAATTTGGTGACCTCGGTTCCGTGCCCGGAGTCCAATTTCTCGGGCCGTTTCTAGTCAACCTGCAAAATTTCGGCCCATTCCGACACCACCGCGACAAATGACGTAATTGCCCCTGGTACGGCTTTTCTTGGTAAATTTTCTGTCGGGTCTATGCCCTGAGTCCAATTTCTCGGGCCGTTTCCAATCAACCTGCCAAATTTTGGCCCAATCCGACATCATCGTGACAAATGACGAAATTACCCCTGGTGCGGGTTTTCTTTGTTAATTTTCTGTCCAACACATCTTCAACTTGACATAATTAAGACGGAAATTAATTATTCGGAGGCCTAAACGAAGGAATTTTGCTAAAATCCCGTGACCCGGGTCTGTGCCTTGACTCCAATTTCTCGAGCCATTTCCAATGAACCTACCAATGTTCGGCCCATTCCGACACCGTCGCGACAAATGACAAAATCGCCCCTGGCGCGATTTTGCGTTGTTAATTTTCTGTCCAGCACTTCTTCAACCTGATATAATTAATATGGAAATTAATTATTCGGAGGCCTAAACGAAGGAATTTGGCTAAAATCCTGTGATCCCGAGTCCGCGCCCCCACTCCAATTTGTCAGGCCGTTTCTAATCAACCTGCTAAATTTCAGCCCATTCCGACACAGTTGCGACAAATGACGAAATTGCTCTTGGTGCAATTTTGCGTTGTTAATTTTCTGTCCAACACTTCCTGAGCCTGACATAATTAACACGAAAATTAATTATTCGGAGGCCTAAAAGAAGGAATTTGACTAAAATCCCGTGATCCCAGGTCTGTGCCCCGAGTCCAATTTCTCGGGCCATTTCCAATCAACCTGCCAAATTCAGCCCATTCCGACACTGTCGTGATGAAATTGACCCTGGAGCGGCTTTTCTTTGTTAATTTTCTATCCAACACATCTTCAACTTGAAATAATTAATACGGAAATTAATTATTCAGAGGCCTAAACGAAGGAATTTGGCTAAAAGCCCATGATCCCGAGTCTGTTCCCCGACTCCAATTTCTCGGGCCGTTTCCAATTAACCTGCCAAATTTCGGTCCTTTCCGACAACGTTGCGACAAATGACGAAATTGCTCCGGGTGCAGTTTGGCGTTGTTAATTTTCTGTCCAACACTTCTTCAACCTGACATAATTAATACAGAAATTAAGTATCGGAGGCCTAAACGAAGGAATTTGGTTAAAATCCCAGGATCCTGGGTCCATGCCCCGACTCCAATTTCTCGGGCTGTTTCCAATCGACCTGCCAAATTTCGGCCCATTCCGACACCGTCGTGACAATTGACAAATTTGCCCCCGTGCGATTTTACGTTGTTAGTTTTCTGTTCAACACTTTTTCAGTCTGACATAATTAATACGAAAATTAATTATTCAGAGGCCTAAACGAAGGAATTTGGCTAAAATTCGGTGACCCCGGTTTCGTGCCCCGAGTCCAATTTCTCGGGCCGTTTCCAGTCAACTTGCAAAATTTCGGCCTATTCCAACACCACTGTGACAAATGACGAAATTGCCCCTAGTACGGCTTTTCTTTGTAAATTTTCTGTCGAGTCTATGCCCCAAATCCAATTTCTCGGGTCGTTTCCAATCAACCTGCCAAATTTTGGCCCAATCCAACACCGTCGTGACAAATGACGAAATTGCCCCTGGTACGGGTTTTCTTTGTTAATTTTCTGTCCAACACATCTTCAACCTGACATAATTAAGACGGAAATTAATTATTCGGAGGCCTAAACGAAGGAAGTTGGCTAAAATCCCGTGACCTGGGTCTGTGCCCCGACTCCAATTTCTCGGGCCATTTCCAATGAACCTGCCAATGTTCGGCCCATTCCGACACCGTAGCGACAAATGACGAAATCGCCCCTAGTGCGATTTTGCGTTGTTAATTTTCTGTCCAACACTTCTTCAACCTTGCATAATTAATACGGGAATTAACTATTCGGAGGCCTAAACGAAGGAATTTGGCAAAAATCCCCTGATTCGGGGTCTGTGCCCCGACTCCAATTTCTAGGGCTATTTCCAATCAACCTACCAATGTTCGGCCCATTCCGACACCGTCGTGACAAATGACGAAATCGCCCCTGGTGTGATTTTGCGTTGTTAATTTTCTGTCCAACACTTCTTCAACCTCATATAATTAATATGAAAATTAATTATTCGGAGGCCTAAACGAAGGAATTTGGCTAAAATCCCGTGATCCCGATTCTGTGCCCCGGGTCTAATTTCTCGGGCCGTTTCCAATCAACCTGCAAAATTTCGGCCCATTCCGACACCACGGAGACAAATGAAGAAATTGCCTCCGGTGCGGATTTTCTTTGTAAATTTTCTGTCCAACACTTTTTCAGCCTGACATAATTAATACGAAAATTAATTATTCGGAGGCCTAAACCATGGAATTTGGCTAAATTCCCGTGATCCTGGGTCTGTGCCCCTAGTCCAATTTTTCAGGCCTATCCAATCAACCTGCCAAATTTTGGCCCATTCCGACACCGTCTCGACAAATGACGAATTAGCCATTGGAGCGGTTTTGTGTTGTTAGTTTTCTGTCCAATGCATCTTCAACCTGACTTAATTAATAAGAAAATTAATTATTTGTACGCCTAAACGAAGGAATTTGGCTAAAATCCCGTGATCCGGGATCTGTGCCCCGACTCCAATTCCTCGGGTTGTTTCCAATCAACCTGCTAAATTTCGGCCCATTCCGACACCGTCGCAACAAATGACGAAATCGCCCTTGGTGCAATTTTGCGTTGTTAATTTTCTGCCCAACACTTCTTCAACCTTAATAATTAATTCGAAAATTAATTATTCGATGGCCTAAACGAAGGAATTTAGCTAAAATCCCGTGATCCAGGGTCTGTGCCTTGAGTCTAATTTCTCGGTCCGTTTCCATTCAACTTGCCAAATTTCGGCCCATTCCGACAATGTCACGACAAATGACGAAATTGCCCCAGGCAGTTTTGAGTTATTAATTTTCCGTCCAACACATCTTCAACCTGACATAATTAATACGAAAATTAATTATTCGGAGGCCTAAACGAAGGAATTTGGCTAAAATCCCGTGATCTCGGGTCTATTCCTCGAGTCCAATTTCTCTGGCCGTTTCCAATCAACCTGCCAAATTTTGGCCCATTTTGACACCGTCGTGACAAATGATGAAATTACCCCGGGTGGGGTTTTGCGCTATTAATTATCTGTCCAACACATCTTCAACCTGACATAATTAATACGAAAATTAATTATTCGGAGGCCTAAACGAAGAAATTTGGCTAAAATCCCGTGATCCCGAGTCTATGCCCCGAGTCCAATTTCTCGGGCCGTTTCCAATCAACCTGCCAAATTTCGGCCCATTTTGACACCGTCGTGACAAATGACGAAATTACCCCTGGTGGGGTTTTGCGCTATTAATTATCTGTCCAACACATCTTCAACCTGACATAATTAATACGAAAATTAATTATTCGGAGGCCTAAACGAAGAAATTTGGCTAAAATCCCTTGATCCCGGGTCTATGCCCCGAGTCCAATTTCTCGGGCTGTTTCCAATCAACCTGCCAAATTTCGGCCCATTCCAACACCGTCGTCACAAATGGGAAAATCGCCTTGGTGCGATTTTTCTTTATTAATTTGCTGTCCAAACTTCCTCAGCCTGACATAATTAATACGAAAAATAATTATTCGGAGGTCTAAACGAAGGAATTTGGCCAAAATCCCGTGATCCTGGGTCCGTGCCCCGACTCCAATTTCTCGGGCCGTTTCCAATCAACCTACCAAATTTCGGTCCATTCCGACACCGTCGCGACAAATGACGAAATCGCCCCTGGTGCGATTTTGCGTTGTTAATTTTTGGTCCAAAACTTCTTCAAACTTACATAATTAATAAGAAAATTAATTATTCGGTGGCCTAAACAAAGGAATCTGGCTAAAATCCCATGATCCCGGGTCCGTGCCCCGAGTCAAATTTCTCGGGCCGTTTCTAATCAACCGGCCAAATTTCGACCCATTCCGGCAATGTGGCGACAAATGACGAAATTACCCCTGGTGCGGTTTTGCGTTGTTAATTTTCAGTCCAACACATCTTCAACCTGACATAATTAATACGAAAATTAATTATTCGAAGGAATAAATGAAGGAATTTGGTTAAAATTCAGTGATCTCGGGTCCTTGTCCCGAGTCCAATTTCTCAGGTCGTTTCCAATCAACCTGCGAAACGTCGGCCCATTTCGACACCGTCGCGACAAATGACGAAATTGCCGCTAGTGCGGTTTTGCGTTGTTAATTATCTGTCCAACACATCTTCAACCTGACATAATTAATACGAAAATTAATTATTCGAAGTCCTAAACGAAGGAATTTGGCTAAAATCATATGATCCCGGGTCTGTGCCCCGAGTCCAATTTCTCGGGCCGTTTCCAATCAACCTGCGAAATTTCGGCCCATTCCAAGACCATCGTGACAAATGGGAAAATCGCCCTTGCTGCGACTTTTCTTTGTTAATTTTCTGTCCAAACTTCCTCAGCCTGACATAATTAATACGAAAAATAATTATTCGGAGGTCTAAATGAAAGAATTTGGCTAAAATCCTGAGATCCTGGGTCAGTGCCATGACTCCAATTTCTCGGGCCGTTTCCAATCAACTTGCCAAATTTCGGCCCATTCCGACACCGTCGCGACCAATGACGAAATCGCCCCTGGTGCGATTTTGCGTTGTTAATTTTCGGTCCAACACTTCTTCAAACTAACATGATTAATAAGAAAATTAATTATTAGGTGGCCTAAATGAAGGAATTTAGCTAAAATCCCATGATCCCAGGTCCGTGCGCCGAGTCAAATTTCTCGGGCCGTTTCTAATCAACCTGCCAAATTTCGGCCCATTCCGACAATGTGGCGACAAATGACGAAATTACCCCTGGTACGGTTTTGCGTTGTTAATTTTCAGTCCAACACATCTTCAACCTGACATAATTAATACGAAAATTAATTATTCGGAGGCCTAAACGAAGGAATTTGGCTAAAATCCCGTGATCTCGGGTCATTGTCCCGAGTCCAATTTCTCAGGTCGTTTCCAATCAACCTGCCAAAAGTCGCCCCATTCCGACATCGTCGCGACAAATGACGAAATTGCCGCTGGTTCGGTTTTGCGTTGTTAATTTTTTGTCCAACACTTCCTGAGCTTGACTTAATTAATACGAAAATTAATTATTCGGAGGCCTAAACGAAGGAATTTGACTATAATCACGTGATCCCGGGTCTGTGCCCCGAGTGCAATTTCTAGGGCCGTTTCCAATCAACCTGCTAAATTTAGGCCCATTTCGGCACCGTCGCGACAAATAACGAATTTGTCCCTGGTGCGGTTTTGCGTTGTTACTTTTCTGTCCAACACTTCTTCAGCCTGACATAATTAATACGAAAATTAATTATTCGGAGGCCTAAATGAAGGAATTTAGCTAAAATCTGTTGATCCCGGTTCTGTGCCCCGAGTCCAATTTCTCGGGTCATTTCCAATCAACCTGCAAAATTTCGGCCCATTCCAACACCACCGCGACAAATGACGAAATTGCCCCTGGGGCAGCTTTTCTTTGTAAAATTTCTGCCCCGTCTATGCCCCGAGTCCAATTTCTCGAGCCGTTTCCAATCAACCTGCCAAATTTCGGCCCATTCCGACACCGTCGTGACAAATGACGAAATTGCCCCTGGTGCGGCTTTTTTTGTTAGTTTTCTGTCCAACACATCTTCAACCTGACATAATAAATACGAAAAATAATTATTCGGAGGCCTAAACGAAGGAATTTGGCTAAAGTCCCGTGATCCCGAGTTCGTGCCCCGACTCCAATTTCTCAGGCCGTTTCCAATCAACCTCTAGAATTTCGGCCCATTCCGACACCATCGCGAGAAATGACGAACACCATCGCGAGAAATGACGAAATTGCTCCTGGTGCGGTTCTGCGTTGTTAATTTTCTGTCCAACACTTCTTCAACTTGACGTAATTAATACGAAAATGAATTATTCGGAGGCCTAAACGAAGGAATTTGGCTAAAATCCCGTGATCCCGGGTCTGTGCCCCGAGTCTAATTTTTTGGGCCGTTTCCAATCAACCTGCCAAATTTCGGCCCATTCCTACACCATCGCGACAAATGGCAAAATCGCCCTTGGTGCGATATTTCTATGTTAATTTTCTGTCCAAACTTCCTCATCCTGACATAATTAATAGGAAAAATAAATATTCAGAGGTCTAAACGAAGGAATTTGGCTAAAATCCCATGATCCCAGATCCGTGCCCTGACTCCAATTTCTCGGGCCGTTTCCGATCAACCTGCCAAATTTCAGCCCATTTCGACACCGTCGCGACAAATGACGAAATCACCCCTTGTGCGATTTTGGGTTATTTATTTTCGGTCCAACACTTCTTCAACCTTACATAATTAATAAGAAAATTAATTATTCGGTAGCCTAAACAAAGGAATTTTGCTAAAATCCCGTGATCCCGAGACCGTGCCCCGAGTACAATTTTTCAGGCCGTTTCCGATCGACCTGCCAAATTTCGGCCCATTCCGACAATGTGGCGACAAATGACGAAATTACCCCTGGTGCGGCTTTGCGTTGTTAATTTTCTGTCCAACACATCTTCAACCTAACATAATTAACACGAAAATTAATTATTCGGAGGCCTAAACGAAGGAATTTGGCTAAAATCCCGTGATCTTGGGTCTAAGCCCCAAGTCCAATTTCTCAAGCCGTTTCCAATCAACCTGCGAAATTTCGGCCCCTTCCGACACCGTCGCTACAAATGATGAAATTGCCCCTGGTGCGGTTTTGCGTAGTTAATTTTTTGTCCAACACCTCCTGAGCCTGACATAATTAATACGAAAATTAATTATTCGGAGGCCTAAACGAAGGAATTCGGCTAAAATACGTGATCCCAAGTCTATGCCCCGAGTCCAATTTCTAGGGCCATTTCCAATCAACCTGCTAAATTTCGGCCCATTTCGGCATCGTCGCGACAAATGACGAAATTGCCCCTCGTGCCGTTTTGCGTTGTTAATTTTTTTGTCCAACATTTCTTCAACCTGACATAATTAATATGGAAATTAATTATTCGGAGGTCTAAACAAAGGAATTTGCTAAAATCCCATGATCCCGGGTCCATGCCCCGACTCCAATTTCTCGGGCCGTTTCCGAACGACCTGCCAAATTTGGGCCCATTCCGACATCGTCGCGACAAATGACGAAATTGCTCCTAGTGCGGTTTTGCATTGTTAATTTTTTGTCCAACACTTCTTCAACCTGACATAATTAATATGAAATTAATTACTCAGAGGCCTAAACGAAGGAATTTGGCTAAAATCCCTTGATCTCAGGTCTATGCCCCGAGTCGAATTTTTCGAGCCGTTTTGCATTCAACCTGCCGAATTTCGGCTCATTCCAACACCGTCGTAACAAAAGACGAAATTGTCCCTGGTGCGGCTTTTCTTTGTTAATTTTCTGTCCAACACATCTTCAACCTGACATAATTATTACGGAAATTAATTATTCGGAGGCCTAAATGAAGGAATTTGGCTAAAATCCTGTGATCCCGGGTTTGTGCCCCAAATCCAAATTCTCGGGCCATTTCCAATCCACCTGCCAAATTTTGGCCCATTCCAACACCGTCGCGACAAATGAAAAAATTGCCCCTGGTGCGATTTTTCTTTGTTAATTTTCTATCCAACACTTCTTTAGCCTGACATAATTAATACAGAAATTAATTATTCGGAGGCCTAAACGAAGGAATTTGGCTAAAATCCCTGATCCCGAGTTTGTACCCCGAGTCCAATTTCTCGGGCTGTTTCCAATCAAACTACCAAATTTCGGCCCATTCCGACACCGTCGCGACAAATGACGAAATTACCCCTAGTGAGATTTTGGGTTGTTAATTTTCTGTCCAACACTTCATCAACTTGACATAATTAATACGGACATTAATTATTCGGAGGCCTAAACAAAGGAATTTGGCTAAAATCCCATGATCCCGGTCTATGCCCCGAGTCGAATTTCTCGGGCCGTTTGCAATCAACTTGACAAATTTCATCCCATTTCGACACCGTCGTGACAAATGACGAAATTACCACTGGTGCGATTTTTCTTTGTTAATTTTCTGTCCAACACTTCTCCAGCCTGACATAATTAAAACCGAAATTAATTATTCGGAGGCATAAATGAAGGAGTTTGGCTAAAATCTCGTGATCCCAGGTCTGTTCCCCGAGTCCAATTTCTAGGGCCGTTTCCAATCAACCTGCCGAATTTCGACGCATTCCGATACCGTCGCGACAAATGACGAAATTGCCCATGGTGCAGTTTCGCGTTGTTAATTTTCTGTCCAACACGTCTTCAACCTGATAAAATTAATACGAAAATTAATTATTCGGAGGCTTAAACGAAGGAATTTGACTAAAATCCCATGATCCCGGGTCCGTACCCCCAGTCCAATTTCTCGGACCGTTTCCAATCAACCTGTCAAATTTTGGCCCATTCCAACACCACAGCGACAAATGACGAAATTGCCCCTAGAGTAGCTTTTCTTTGTAAATTTTCTGTCGGGTCTATGCCCCGAGTCCAATTTCTTGGACCGTTTCCAGTCGACGTGCCAAATTTCGACCCATTCCGACACCATCGCGACAAATTACGAAATTGCCCCTGGTGCGACTTTTCTTTGTTAATTTTCTGTACAACACATCTTCAACCTGACATAATTAATACGGGAATTAGTTATTCGGGGCCTAAACGAAGGAATTTGGCAAAAATCTCGTAATCCCGAGTTTGTGCCCTGAGTTCAATTTCTCGAGCCGTTTCCAATCGAGGTGCCAAATTTCGGCCAATTCCGACACCGTCGCGTCAAATAACAAAATTGCCCCTAGTGCGATTTTTCTTTTTTAATTTTCTGTCCAATACTTCTTCAGCCTGACATAATTAATACAAAAATTAATTATTCGGAGGCCTAAGCGACGGAATTTGGGTAAAATTCAGTGATCCAGGGCCTGTGCCCCTAGTCAAATTTCTCAGCCCGCTACCAATCAACCTGCCAAATTTTGGCCCATTTCGACACCGTCACAACAAATGATGAAATTGTCCCTGGTGCGGTTTTGCGTTGTTAATTTTTGTCCAACACTTCTTCAGCCCGACATAATTATTTTCTGTCCAACACTTCTTCAGCCTGACATAATTAGTACGGAAATTAATTATTCAGAGGACAAAACGAAGGAATTTGGCTAAAATTCCGTGATCCCGGGTCTGTGCCCCGAATCCAAATTCTTGTGTCGTTTCCAATCAACCTGCCAAATTTCGGCCCATTCCAACACCGTCGCGACAAATGATAAAATTGCCCCTGATGCGGATTTTCTTTGTTAATTTTCGGTTCAACACTTCTTCAGCCTGACATAATTAATACAGAAATTAATTATTTGGAAGCCTAAACGAAGGAATTTGGCTAAAATTTCATGATCCCGGGTCTGTGGCCCAAGTCCAATTTCTCGGGCCGTTTCCAATGAACCTGCCAAATTTCGGCCCATTCAGACACTATCGGGACAAATGACGAAATGGCCCCTGGTGTGATTTTGCGTTGTTAATTTTCTGTTCAACACTTCTTCAACCAGACATAATTAATACGAAAATTAATTATTCGGAGGCCTAAACGAAGGAATTTGGCTAAAATCCCGTGATCTCGGGTTTGTGCCCTGAGTTTAATTTCTCAGGCCGTTTCCAAACAACCTGCCAAATTTCGGCCCATTCCGACACCGTCGCGACAAATGACAAAATTGCCCCTGGTGCAGTTTTGCGTTGTTAATTTTCTATCCAGCACATCTTCAACCTGACATAATTAATACGGAAATTAATTATTCGGAGACCTAAACGAAGGAATTTGGCTAAAATCCCATGATCCCGATCTGTGCCCCGAGTTGAATTTCTCGGGCCGTTTCCAATCAACCTGCCAAATTTCGTCCCATTCCGACATCGTCGCGACAAATGACAAAATTGTCGATGGTGCGATTTTTCTTTGTTAATTTTCTGTCCAACACTTCTCCAGCCTGACATAATTAATACCGAAATTAATTATTCGGAGGCATAAACGAAGGAATTTGGCTAAAATCCCGTGATCCCTGGTTTGTGCCTCGACTCCAATTTCTCGGGCCGTTTCCAATCAGCCTGCCAACTTTAGGCCCACTCCGACACCGTCGCGACAAATGACGAAATTGCCCCTGGTGCGGTTTTGCGTTGTTAATTTTCTGTCCAACACTTTTTCAACCTGATAGAATTAATACAGAAATTAATTATTCGGAGGCCGAAACGAAGCAATTTGGCTAAAATCCCGTGATCCTGAGTCTGTGCCCCGACTCCAATTTCTCGGGCCGTTTTCAAGTTTCGCGTTGTTAATTTTCTGTCCAACACGTCTTCAACCTGATAAAATTAATATGAAAATTAATTATTTGGAGGCTTAAATGAAGGAATTTGACAAAAATCCCGTGATCCTGGGTCTGTGCCCCGAGTCCAATTTCTCGGGCTGTTTCCAATCAACCTGTCAAATTTTGGCCCATTCCAACACCACCGCGACAAATGACGAAATTGCCCCTAGTGCAGCTTTTCTTTGTAAATTTTCTGTCGGGTCTATGCCACAAGTCCAATTTCTCGGACCGTTTCCAATCGACATGCCAAATTTCGGCCCATTCTGACACCATCGCGACAAATGACGAAATTGCCCCTGGTGCGATTTTTCGTTGTTAAATTTTTATCCAACACTTCTTCAGCCCGACATAATTATTTTCTGTCCAACACTTCTTCAGCCTGACATAATTAATATGAAAATTAATTATTTGGAGGACAAAAAGAAGGAATTTGGCTAAAATCCCATGATCCCGGGTCTGTGCCTCGAATCCAAATTCTCGTGTCGTTTCCAATCAACCTACCAAATTTCGGCCCATTCCAACACCGTCGGGACAAAATGATAAAATTGCCCCTGGTGTGGTTTTTCTTTGTTAATTTTCTGTCCAACACTTCTTCAGCCTGACATAATTAATACGGAAATTAATTATTTGGAGGCCTAAATGAAGGAATTTGGCTAAAATCCCGTGATCCCGGGTTTGTGCCCCAAGTCCAATTTCTCAGGCCGTTTCCAATGAACCTGCCAAATTTCGGCCCATTCGGACACCGTCGCGACAAATGACGAAATGGCCCCTGGTGCGATTTTGCGTTGTTAATTTTCTGTTCAACACTTTTTCAACCAGACATAATTAATACGGAAATTAATTATTCGGAGGCCTAAACGAAGGAATTTGGCTAAAATCCTGTGATCCCGGGTTTGTGCCCTGAGTTTAATTTCTCGGGCCGTTTCCAAACAACCTGCCAATTTCGGCCCATTCCGACACCATCGCGGCAAATGACGAAATTGGCCCTGGTGCGGTTTTACGTTGTTAATTTTCTGTCCAACACATCTTCAACCTGACATAATTAATACGGAAATTAATTATTCGGAGGCCTAAATGAAGGAATTTGGCTAAAATCCCATGATCCCTGTCTGTGTCCCGAGTCGAATTTCTCAGGCCGTTTCCAATCAACCTGCCAAATTTCGTCCCATTACGACACCGTCACGACAAATGAAAAAATTGCGGCTGGTGCGATTTTTCTTTGTTAATTTTCTATCCAACACTTCTCCAGCTTGACATAATTAATACCGAAATTAATTATTCGGAGGCATAAATGAAGGAATTTGGCTAAAATCCCGTGATACCTGGTCTGTGCCCCGACTCCAATTTCTCAAGCCGTTTCCAATGAACCTACCAAATTTAGGCCCACTCCGACACCGTCGCGACAAATGATGAAATTGCCCCTGGTGTGGTTTTGCGTTGTTAATTTTATGTCCAACACTTCTTCAACCTGACAGAATTAATACAGAAATTAATTATTCAGAGGCCCAAACGAAGCAATTTGGCTAAAATCCCGTGATCCTGAGTCTGTGCCCCGACTCCAATTTCTTGGGCCGTTTCCAATCAACATGCCAAATTTCGGCCCATTCCGACACCGTCGCGACAAATGACGAAATTGCCCCTGGTGCATTTTCGCGTTGTTAATTTTCCGTCCAACACTTCTTCAACCTGATAAAATTAATACGAAAATTAATTATTCGGAGGCTTAAACGAAAGAATTTGACTAAAATCCCGTGATCCCGAGTCCATGCCCCGAGTCTAATTTCTCGGGCCATTTCCAATCAACCTGCTAAATTTCAGCCCATTCCGACACAGTCGCGACAAATGACGAAATTGCTCCTGGTACGATTTTGCGTTGTTAATTTTCTGTCCAACACTTCCTGAGCCAGACATAATTAACACGAAAATTAATTATTCGGAGGCCTAAACGAAGGAATTTGGCTAAAATCCCGTGATCCCGATTCTGTGCCCCGAGTCCAAATTCTTGGGCCGCTCCAATCGTCTTCCCAAATTTCGGCTCATTCCGACACTGTCGCGAAAAATGACAAAATTGCCCCTTGTGCGATTTTACGCTGTTAATTTTTTGTCCAACACATCTTCCACGTGGCATAATTAGTACGAAAATTAATTGTTCGATGGCCAAAATGAAGGAATTTCGTTAAAATCCCATGATCTCTGGTCTGTGCCCCGAATCCAATTTCTCGAGGCGTTTCCAATCAACCTGCCAAATTTCGACCCATTTCGACACCGTCGCGACAAATGACGAAATTGCCCTTGGTGCGGTTTTGCGTTGTTAATTTTTTGTCCAACACCTCTTGAGCCTGACATAATTAATACGAAAATTAATTATTCGGAGGCCTAAATGAAGGAATTCGGCTAAAATCATGTGATCCCAGGTCTGTGCCCCGAGTCCAATTTCTAGGGCACTGTCGCGACAAATGACGAAATTGCCCTTGGTGCGGTTTTGCGTTGTTAATTTCTTGTCCAACATTTCTTCAACCTGACATAATTAATATGGAAATTAATTATTCGGAGGTCTAAACAAAGGAATTTAGCTAAAATCCCTTGATCTCGGGTCTATGCCTCGAGTCGAATTTTTCGGGCTGTTTTGCAATCAACCTGCCGAATTTCAACCCATTCCGATGCCGTCGTAACAAATGACAAAATTGCCCCTGGTGCGGCTTTTCTTTGTTAATTTTCTGTCCAACACATCTTCAACCCGACATAATTATTACGGAAATTAATTATTCAGAGGCCTAAATGAAGGAATTTGGCTAGAATCCCGTGATCCCGGGTTTGTGTCCCGAATCCAAATTCTCGGGCCATTTCCAATCCACCTGCCAAATTTTGGCCCATTCTAACACCGTCGCGACAAGTGACAAAATTGCTCCTGGTGCGATTTCTCTTTGTTAATTTTCTTTCCAACACTTTTTTAGCCTGACATAATTAATACAGAAATTAATTATTCGGAGGCCTAAATGAAGGAATTTGGCTAAAATCCCGTGATCCCGAGTTTGTGCCCCGAGTCCAATTTCTTGGGCCATTTCCAATCAACCTGCAAAAATTCAGCCCATTCAAATACCACCGCGACAAATGATGAAATTGCCCCTGGTGCGACTTTTCTTTGTAAATTTTCTGTCGGGACTATTCCCGGAGTCCAATTTCTCAGGCCGTTTCCAATCGACCTGCCAAATTTCGGCCGATTCCGACACCGTCGTGACAAATGACGAACTTGCCCCTGATGCGGCTTTTCTTTGTTAATTTTCTATCCAACACATCATCAACCAGACATAATTAATAAGGAAATTAATTATTCGGAGGCCTAAACGAAGGAATTTGGCTAAAATCCCGTGATCCCGGGTCCGTGCCCCGACTCCAATTTCTCGGGCAGTTTCCAATCAACCTGCCAAATTTCGGCCCATTCCGACACAGTCGCGACAAATGACGAAATTGCTCTTGGTGCGGTTTTACGTTGTTAATTTTCTGTCCAACACTTCCTGAGCCTGACGAAATTAACACGAAAATTAATAATTCGGAGGCCTAAACGAAGGAATTTGGGTAAAATCCCGTGATCCCGGGTCTGCGCCCCGAGTCCAATTTCTCGGGCCATTTCCAATTAACCTGCCAAATTTCAGCCCATTCCGACACCGTCGTGACAAATGACGAAATTGCCCCTAGTGCGGTTTGCTTTTTTAATTTTCTATCCAACACATCTTCAACTTGAAATAATTGATACGAAAATTAATTATTCGGAGGCCTAAACGAAGGAATTTGGCTAAAATCCCATGATCACGGGTCTATGCCTCGAGTCCAATTTCGCAGGCCGTTTCCAATCGACCTGCAAAATTTCGGCTCATTCCGGCAATGTAGCGACAAATGACGAAATTGCCCCCGGTGAAGTTCTGAGTTATTAATTTTCTGTCCACCACATCTTCAACTTGACATAATTAATACGAAAATTAATTTTTCGGAGCCCTAAACGAAGGAATTTAGCTAAAATCCCGTGATCGCGGGTCTATGCCTCGAGTCCAATTTCGCAGGCCGTTTCCAATCGACCTGCCAAATTTTGGCCCATTTTGACACCGTCGGGACAAATGACGAAATTGTCCCTGGTGCGATTTTGCGTTGTTAATTATCTGTCCAACACATCTTCAACCTGACATAATTAATACGAAAATTAATTATTCGGAGGCCTAAACGAAGGAATTTTGCTAAAATCCCGTGATCCCGAGTCTGTACCTCGAGTCCAATTTCTAGGGCCGTTTCCAATCAACCTACCAAATTTCGGCCCATTCTAACACCGTCGCGACAAATGGCAAAATCGCTCTTGGTGCGATTTTTCTTTGTTAATTTTCTCTTCAAACTTCCTCAGCCTGACATAATTAATACGAAAAATAATTATTCGGAGGTCTAAACGAAGGAATTTGGCTAAAATCCCGTGATCCCGGGTCCATGCCCTGACTCCAATTTCTCGGGCCGTTTCCAATCAACTTGCCAAATTTCTGCCCATTCCGACACCGTCGCGATAAATGACGAAATCGCCCCTGGTGCGATTTTGCGTTGTTAATTTTCGGTCCAACACTTCTTCAACCTGACATAATTAACACGAAAATTAATTATTCGGAGGCCTAAACGAAGGAATTTGGCTAAAATCCCGTGATCTCGAGTCTTTGCCCCGAGTCCAATTTTTCAGGTCGTTTCCAATCAACCTGCCAAATTTCGACCCATTCCGACATCGTCGCGACAAATTACGAAATTGCTCCTGGTGCGGTTTTGCGTTGTTAATTTTCTGTCCAACACTTCTTCAACCTGACATAATTAATATGAAATTAATTATTCGGAGGCCTAAACGCAGGAATTTGGCTAAAATCCCTTGATCTCGGGTCTATGCCCCGAGTCGAATTTTTTGGGCCGTTTTGCAATCAACTTGTCGAATTTCGGCCGATTCCGACACCGTCGTAACAAATGACGAAATTGCCCCTGGTGCGACTTTTCTTTGTTAATTTTCTGTACAACACGTTTTCAACCTGACATAATTAATACGAAAATTAGTTATTCGGGGCCTAAACGAATGAATTTGGCAAAAATCCCGTGATCTCGGGTTTGTGCCCCGAGTTCAATATCTCGAGCCGTTTCCAATCGAGGTGCCAAATTTCGGCCCATTCCAACACCGTCGCGTCAAATGACAAAATTGCCCCTGGTGCGATTTTTCTTTTTTAATTTTCTGTCCAATACTTCTTCCCCCTGACATAATTAATACGAAAATTAATTATTCGGAGGCCTAAGCGAAGGAATTTGGGTAAAATTCAGTGATCCAGGGTCTGTGCCCCTAGTCAAATTTCTCGGCCCGCTACCAATCAACTTGCCAAATTTCAGCCCATTTCGACATCGTCACGACAAATGAGGAAATTGCCCCTGGTGCGATTTTGCGTTGTTAATTTTTTGTCCAACACTTCTTCAGCCCGACATAATTATTTTCTGTCCAGCACTTCTTCAGCCTGACATAATTAATACGGAAATTAATTAGTCGGAGGACAAAACGAAGGAATTTGCCTAAAACCCGTGATCCCGGGTCTGTGCCACGAATCCAAATTTTCGTGTCGTTTCCAATCAACCTGCCAAATTTCGGCCCATCCCAACGCCGTCGCGACAAATGATAAAATTGCCCCTGGTCCGATTTTTCTTTGTTAATTTTCTGTTCAACACTTCTTCAGCCTGACATAATTAATACAGAAATTAATTATTTGGAGGCCTAAACGAAGGAATTTGGCTAAAATCCCATGATCCCGGGTCTGTGCCCCAAGTCCAATTTCTCGGGTCGTTTCCTATGAACCTGCCAAATTTCGGCCCATTCGGACACCGCCGCGACAAATGACGAAATGGCCCCTGGTGCGGTTTTGCGTTGTTAATTTTCTGTCCAACACTTCTTCAACCTGACATAATTAATACGGAAATTAATTAATCGGAGGCCTAAACAAAGGAATTTGGCTAAAATCCTGTGATCCCGAGTTTGTGCCATGAGTTTAATTTCTCGGGCCGTTTCCAATTAACCTGCCAAATTTCGGCCCATTCCAACACCGTCGCGACAAATGACAAAATTGCCCCTGGTGCGGTTTTTCTTTGTTAATTTTCTGTCCAACACTTCTTCAACCTGACATAATTAATATCGTGTCGTTTCCAATCAACCTGCTAAATTTCGGCCCATTCCGACACCATCAATTTCTCGAGGCGTTTCCAATCAACCTGCTAAATTTCGGCCCATTCCGACACCATCAATTTCTCGAGGCGTTTCCAATCAACCTGCTAAATTTCGGCCCATTCCGACACCATCAATTTCTCGAGGCGTTTCCAATCAACCTGCTAAATTTCGGCCCATTCCGACACCATCAATTTCTCGAGGCGTTTCCAATCAACCTGCTAAATTTCGGCCCATTCCGACACCATCAATTTCTCGAGGCGTTTCCAATCAACCTGCTAAATTTCGGCCCATTCCGACACCATCAATTTCTCGAGGCGTTTCCAATCAACCTGCTAAATTTCGGCCCATTCCGACACCATCAATTTCTCGAGGCGTTTCCAATCAACCTGCTAAATTTCGGCCCATTCCGACACCATCAATTTCTCGAGGCGTTTCCAATCAACCTGCTAAATTTCGGCCCATTCCGACACCATCAATTTCTCGAGGCGTTTCCAATCAACCTGCTAAATTTCGGCCCATTCCGACACCATCAATTTCTCGAGGCGTTTCCAATCAACCTGCTAAATTTCGGCCCATTCCGACACCATCAATTTCTCGAGGCGTTTCCAATCAACCTGCTAAATTTCGGCCCATTCCGACACCATCAATTTCTCGAGGCGTTTCCAATCAACCTGCTAAATTTCGGCCCATTCCGACACCATCAATTTCTCGAGGCGTTTCCAATCAACCTGCTAAATTTCGGCCCATTCCGACACCATCAATTTCTCGAGGCGTTTCCAATCAACCTGCTAAATTTCGGCCCATTCCGACACCATCAATTTCTCGAGGCGTTTCCAATCAACCTGCTAAATTTCGGCCCATTCCGACACCATCAATTTCTCGAGGCGTTTCCAATCAACCTGCTAAATTTCGGCCCATTCCGACACCATCAATTTCTCGAGGCGTTTCCAATCAACCTGCTAAATTTCGGCCCATTCCGACACCATCAATTTCTCGAGGCGTTTCCAATCAACCTGCTAAATTTCGGCCCATTCCGACACCATCAATTTCTCGAGGCGTTTCCAATCAACCTGCTAAATTTCGGCCCATTCCGACACCATCAATTTCTCGAGGCGTTTCCAATCAACCTGCTAAATTTCGGCCCATTCCGACACCATCAATTTCTCGAGGCGTTTCCAATCAACCTGCTAAATTTCGGCCCATTCCGACACCATCAATTTCTCGAGGCGTTTCCAATCAACCTGCTAAATTTCGGCCCATTTCGACACCGTCGCGACAAATGACGAAATTGCCCCTGGTATTGGCTAAAATCCCTGATCCCGAGTTTGTGCCCCGAGTCCAATTTCTCGGGCCGTTTCCAATCAACCTGCCAAATTTCGGCCCATTCCGACACCGTCATGACAAATGACAATATTGCCCCTGATGCGGTTTTACATTGTTAATTTTCTGTCCAGCACTTCTTCAACTTGACATAATCAATACGAAAATTAATTATTCAGAGGCCTAAATGAAGGAATTTGGCTAAAATCCCGTGATCTCAGGTCTAAGCCCTGAGTCCAATTTCTCAGGCCGTTTCCAATTAACTTGCCAAATTTCGGCCCATTCCGACACCGTCGCGACAAATGACGAAATTGCCCCTGGTGCGATTTTGCGTTGTTAATTTTTTGTCCAACACCTCCTGAGCCTGACATAATTAATACGAAAATTAATTATTCGGAGGTCTAAACGAAGGAATTTGGCTAAAATCACGTGATCCCAGATCTGTGCCCCGATTCCAATTTCTAGGGCCGTTTCCAATCAACGTACTAAATTTCGGCCCATTTCGGCACAATCGCGACAAATGACGAAATTGCCCCTGGTGCGGTTTTGCGTTGTTAATTTTTTGTCCAACATTTCTTCAACCTGACATAATTAATATGGAAATTAATTATTCAAAGGTCTAAACAAAGGAATTTGCTAAAATCCCATGATCCCGGGTCCATGCCCCGACTCCAATTTCTGGGGCCGTTTCCAAACAACCTGCCAAATTTCGGCCCATTCCAATATCGTTGCGACAAATGACGAAATTGCTCCTGGTGCGGTTTTGCGTCGTTAATTTTCTGTCCAACACTTCTTCAACCTGACATAATTAATATGAAATTAATTATTCGGAGGCCTAAACGAAGGAATTTGGCAAAAATCCCTTGATCTCGGGTCTATGCCCCGAGTCGAATTTTTCGGGCCGTTTTGCAATCAACCTGCAGAATTTCGGCCCATTCCGACATCGTCGTAAAAAATGACGAAATTGCCCCTGGTGCGGCTTTTCTTTGTTTATTTTCTGTCCAACACTTCTTCAACCTGACATAATTAATACGAAAATTAATTATTCGGAGGCCTAAATGAAGGAATTAGGCTAAATCCCGTGATCCCGGGTCTATGCCCCGAGTCAAATTTCATGGGCTGTTTCCAATCAACCTGCCGAATTTTGGCCCATTTCGACACCGTCGCGACAAATGACAAAATTGCCCCTGGTACGATTTTGCGTTGTTAATTTTCTATCCAACACTTCTTCAACCAATCCAACACATCTTCAACCTGACATAATTATTACGGAAATTAATTATTCGGAGGCCTAAATGAAGGAATTTGGCTAAACCGTGATCCCCGGTTTGTGCCCTGAACCCAAATTCTCGGGCCATTTCCAATCCACCTGTCAAATTTTCAACCAGACATAATTAATAAGGAAATTAATTATTCGGAGGCCTAAACAAAGGAATTTGGCTAAAATCCCGTGATCCCAGGTCAGTGCCCTGAGTCCAATTTCAGGGGCGATTTCCAATCAGCCTGCCAAATTTTGGCCCATTCCGGCACCATCGTAACAAATTAAAATATTGCCCCTGATGCGGTTTGTCCAACACTTCTTCAACCTGACATAATCAATACGAAAATTAATTATTCAGAGGCCTAAACGAAGGGATTTGGCTAAAATCCCGTGACCTCGGGTCTGTGCCCCAAGTCCAATTTCTCAGGCCATTTCCAATCAACATGCCAAATTTCGGCCCATTCGGACACCGTCGCGGCAAATGAACAAATTGTCCCTGGTGCGGTTTTTCTTTGATAATTTTCTGTCCAACACTTCTTCAACCTAACATAATTAATAATAAAATTAATTATTCGGAGGCCTAAACGAAAGAATTTGGCTAAAATCCCGTGATCCTGGGTCTGTGCCCCGAGTCCAATTTCTCGGGCCGTTTCCAATCAACCAGCCAAATTTCAGCGCATTCCGACACCGTCGCGACAAATGACGAAATTGCCCCTGGTGCGGTTTTGCGTCGTTAATTTTCTGTCCAACACTTCTTCAACCTGACATAATTAATAAGGAAATTAATTATTCTGAGGCCTAAACGAAGGAATTTAGCTAAAATCCCGTGATCCTGGGTCTGTGCCCCGAGTCCAATTTCTCGGGCCGTTTCCAATCAACCAGCCAAATTTCAGCGCATTCCGACACCGTCGCGACAAATGACGAAATTGCCCCTGGTGCGGTTTTGCGTCGTTAATTTTCTGTCCAACACTTCTTCAACCTGACATAATTAATAAGGAAATTAATTATTCTGAGGCCTAAACGAAGGAATTTAGCTAAAATCCCGTGATCCTGGGTCTGTGCCCCGAGTCCAATTTCTCGGGCCGTTTCCAATCAACCAGCCAAATTTCAGCGCATTCCGACACCGTCGCGACAAATGACGAAATTGCCCCTGGTGCGGTTTTGCGTCGTTAATTTTCTGTCCAACACTTCTTCAACCTGACATAATTAATAAGGAAATTAATTATTCTGAGGCCTAAACGAAGGAATTTAGCTAAAATCCCGTGATCCTGGGTCTGTGCCCCGAGTCCAATTTCTCGGGCCGTTTCCAATCAACCAGCCAAATTTCAGCGCATTCCGACACCGTCGCGACAAATGACGAAATTGCCCCTGGTGCGGTTTTGCGTCGTTAATTTTCTGTCCAACACTTCTTCAACCTGACATAATTAATAAGGAAATTAATTATTCTGAGGCCTAAACGAAGGAATTTAGCTAAAATCCCGTGATCCTGGGTCTGTGCCCCGAGTCCAATTTCTCGGGCCGTTTCCAATCAACCAGCCAAATTTCAGCGCATTCCGACACCGTCGCGACAAATGACGAAATTGCCCCTGGTGCGGTTTTGCGTCGTTAATTTTCTGTCCAACACTTCTTCAACCTGACATAATTAATAAGGAAATTAATTATTCTGAGGCCTAAACGAAGGAATTTAGCTAAAATCCCGTGATCCTGGGTCTGTGCCCCGAGTCCAATTTCTCGGGCCGTTTCCAATCAACCAGCCAAATTTCAGCGCATTCCGACACCGTCGCGACAAATGACGAAATTGCCCCTGGTGCGGTTTTGCGTCGTTAATTTTCTGTCCAACACTTCTTCAACCTGACATAATTAATAAGGAAATTAATTATTCTGAGGCCTAAACGAAGGAATTTAGCTAAAATCCCGTGATCCTGGGTCTGTGCCCCGAGTCCAATTTCTCGGGCCGTTTCCAATCAACCAGCCAAATTTCAGCGCATTCCGACACCGTCGCGACAAATGACGAAATTGCCCCTGGTGCGGTTTTGCGTCGTTAATTTTCTGTCCAACACTTCTTCAACCTGACATAATTAATAAGGAAATTAATTATTCTGAGGCCTAAACGAAGGAATTTAGCTAAAATCCCGTGATCCTGGGTCTGTGCCCCGAGTCCAATTTCTCGGGCCGTTTCCAATCAACCAGCCAAATTTCAGCGCATTCCGACACCGTCGCGACAAATGACAAAATTGCCCCTGGTGCGATTTTTCTTTGTTAATTTTCTGTCCAACACTTCTTCGGCCTGACATAATTAATATAGAAATTAATTATTCGGAGGCCTAAACGAAGGAATTTGGCTAAAATCCCGTGATCCCGGGTTTGTGCCCCCAGTCCAATTTCTCGGGCCGTTTCCAATCAACCTGCCAAATTTCGGCCCATTCCAACACCGTCACGACAAATGTTGAAATTGCCCCTAGTGAGATTTTGGGTTGTTAATTCTCTGTCCAACACTTCATCAACTTGACATAATTAATACGGAAATTAATTATTCGGAGGCCTAAACGAAGGAATTTGGCTAAAATCCCATGATCCCAGTCTGTGCCACGAGTCCAATTTCTCGGACCATTTCCAATCAACCTGCCAAATTTCGTCCCATTCCGACACCATGGCGACAAATGACAAAATTGTTGTTGGGGCGATTTTTCTTTGTTAATTTTCTGTCTAACACTTCTCCAGCCTGACATAATTAGTACCGAAATTAATTATTTGGAGGCATAAACGAAGGAATTTGGCTAAAATCCCGTGATCCCTGGTCTGTGCCCCGACTCCAATTTCTCGGGCCGTTTCCAATCAACCTGCTAAATTTAGGCCCACTTCGACACCGTCGCGACAAATGACGAAATTGCCCCTAGTGCGGTTTTGCGTTGTTAATTTTCTGTCCAACACTTCTTCAACCTGACATAATTAATACGAAAATTAATTATTCGGAGGCCCAAACGAAGCAATTTGGCTAAAATCCCGTGATCCTGAGTCTGTGCCTCAACTCCAATTTCTCGGGCCGCTTCCAATCAATCGGCCAAATTTCGGCCCATTCCGACACCGTCGCGACAAATGATGAAATGGCCCCTGGGCGGTTTTGCGTTGTTAATTTTCTGTCCAACACTTCTTCAATCTCACATAATTAATACGGAAATTAATTATTCGGAGGCCTAAACGAAAGAATTTGGCTAAAATCCCGTGATCCCGGGTTTGTGCCCTGAGTTTAAATTCTCGGGCCGTTTCCAATTAACCTGCCAAATTTTGGTCCATTCCGACACCGTCGCGACAAATGACGAAATTGCCCCTGGTGTGGTTTTGCGTTGTTAATTTTCTGTCCAACACTTCTTCAACCTGACAGAATTAATACGGAAATTAATTATTCGGAGGCCCAAACGAAGCAATTTGGCTAAAATCCCGAGATCCTGAGTCTGTGCCCCGACTCCAATTTCTCGGGCCGTTTCCAATCAACCAGCCAAATTTCAGCGCATTCCGACACCGTCGCGACAAATGATGAAATAGCCCCTGGGGCGATTTTGCGTTGTTAATTTTCTGTCCAACACTTCTTCAACCTCACATAATTAATACGGAAATTAATTATTCGGAAGCCTAAACGAAGGAATTTGGCTAAAATCCCGTGGTCCCGGGTTTGTGCCCTGAGTTTAATTTCTCAGGCTGTTTCCAATTAACTTGCCAAATTTCGGCCCATTCCGACACCGTCGCGACAAATGACGAAATTGCCCCTGGTGCGGTTTTTCTTTGTTAATTTTCTGTCCAACACTTCTTCAACCCGACATAATTAATACGAAAATTAATTATTCGGTGGCCTGAACGAAGGAATTTGGATAAATCCTGTGATCCCAGGTTTGTGCTCCGAGTCCAATTTCTAGGACTGTTTCCAATCAACCAGCCAAATTTCAGCCCATTCCGACACCGTCGCGAAAAATGATAAAATCGCCCCTAGTGCGGTTTTGGTTTGTCAATTTTCTGTCCAACACTTCTTCAACCTGACATAATTAATAAGGAAATTAATTATTCGGAGGCCTAAACGAAGGGATTTGTCTAAAATCCCGTTGATCCCAGGTCTGTGCCCCGAGTCCAATTTCTCGGCCCGTTTCCAATCAACCTGCCAAATTTCGGCCCATTCCGGCACCGTCGCAGCAAATGACAAAATTGTCCCTGTTGCGATTTTTCTTTGTTAATTTTATGTCCAACACTTCTTCAACCCGACATAATTAATACGAAAATTAATTATTCGGAGACCTAAACTAAGGAATTTTGCTAAATCCCGTGATGCCGGGTTTGTGCCTCGAGTCCAATTTCTCGTGCCATTTCCAATCAACCTGCCAAATTTCAGCCCATTCCGACACCGTTGCGACAAATGACAAAATTGCCCCTGGTGCGGTTTTTCATTGTTAATTTTCTGTACAACACTTCTTAAACCTAACATAATTAATAAGGAAATTAATTATTCGGAGGCCTAAACGAAGGAATTTGGCTAAAATCCCATGATCTCGAGTCCGTGCCCCAAGTCCAATTTCTAGGGCCGTTTCCAATTAACCTGCCAAATTTCATCCCATTCTGACACCGTCGCGACAAATGACAAAATTGACCTTGGTGCAATTTTTCATTATTAATTTTCTGCCCAACACTTCTACAACCTGACATAATTAATAAGGAATTTAATAATTCGAAAGCCTAAACGAAGGAATTTGGCTAAAATCCCGTGATCTCTGTGCCCCGAGTCCAATTTCTCGGGCCGTTTCCAATCAACATTCCAAATTTCGGCCCATTCCGACACCGTCGCGACAAATTATGAAATTGTCCTTGGTTCGATTTTTCTTTGTTAATTTTTTGTCCAACACTTCTTCAACCTGACATAATTAATACGAAAATTAATTATTCGGAGGCCTAAACGAAGGAATTTGGCTAAAATTCCGTGATCTCGGGTCTAAGCCCTGAGTCCAATTTCTCAGGCCGTTTCCAATTAACCTGCCAAATTTCGGCCCATTCGGACACCGTCGCGACAAATGACGAAATTGCACCTGGTGCGGTTTTGCGTTGTTAATTTTTTGTCCAACACCTCCTGAGCCTGACATAATTAATACGAAAATTAATTATTCGGAGGCCTAAACGAAGGAATTCGGCTAAAATCACGTGATCCCAGATCTGTGCCCCGATTCCAATTTCTAGGGCCGTTTCCAATCAAAGTGCTAAATTTCGGCCCATTTCGGCACAGTCGCGACAAATGACGAAATTGCCCCCGGTGCGGTTTTGCGTTGTTAATTTTTTGTCCAACATTTCTTCAACCTGACATAATTAATATGGAAATTAATTATTCGAAGGTCTAAACAAAGGAATTTGCTAAAATCCCATGATCCCGGGTCCATGCCCCGACTCCAATTTCTGGGGCCGTTTCCAAACAACCTGCCAAATTTCGGCCCATTCTGATATCGTCGCGACAAATGACGAAATTGCTCCTGGTGCGATTTTTCGTTGTTAATTTTCTGTCCAACACTTCTTCAACCTGACATAATTAATATGAAATTAATTATTCGGAGGCCTAAACGAAGGAATTTGGCAAAAATCCCTTGATCTCGGGTCTATGCCCCGAGTCGAATTTTTCGGGCCGTTTTGTAATCAACCTGCCGAATTTCGGCCCATTCCGACATCGTCGTAACAAATGACGAAATTGCCCCTGGTGCGGCTTTTCTTTGTTAATTTTCTGTCCAACACATCTTTACCCTGACATAATTATTACAGAAATTAATTATTCGGAGGCCTAAATGAAGGAATTTGGCTAAAATCCCGTGATCCCGGGTTTGTGCCCTGAATCCAAATTCTCGGGCCATTTCCAATCCACCTGCCAAATTTTGGCCCATTCCAACACCGTCGCGACAAATGACAAAATTGCCCCTGGTGCGATTTTTCTTTGTTAATTTTCTGTCCAACAATTCTTCGGCCTGACATAATTAATATAGAAATTAATTATTCGGAGGCCTAAACGAAGGAATTTGGCTAAAATCCCGTGATCCCGGGTTTGTGCCTCGAGTCCAATTTCTCGGGCCATTTCCAATCAACCTGCCAAATTTCGGCCCATTCCGACACCGTCATGACAAATGTCGAAATTGCCCCTGGTGAGATTTTGGGTTGTTAATTCTCTGTCCAACACTTCATCAACTTGACATAATTAATACGGAAATTAATTATTCGGAGGCCTTAACGAAGGAATTTGGCTAAAATCCCATGATCCCGGTCTGTGCCACGAGTCCAATTTCTCGGACCGTTTCAAATCAACCTACCAAAGTTCGTCCCATTCCGACACCGTGGCAACAAATGACAAAATTGCCGCTAGTGCGATTTTTCTTTGTTAATTTTCTGTCCAACACTTCTCCAGCCTGACATAATTAATACCGAAATTAATTATTTGGAGGCATAAATGAAGGAATTTGGCTAAAATCCCGTGATCCCTGGTCTGTGCCCCGACTCCAATTTCTCGGGCTGTTTCCAATCAACCTGCTAAATTTAGGCCCACTCCGACACCGTCGCGACAAATGACGAAATTGCCCCTGGTGCGGTTTTGCGTTGTTAATTTTCTGTCCAACACTTCGTCAACCTGGCAGAATTAATACGGAAATTAATTATTCGGAGGCCTAAACGAAGCAATTTGGCTAAAATCCTGTGATCCTGAGTCTATGCCCCGACTCCAATTTCTCGGGCCGTTTCCAATCAACCGGCCAAATTTCGGCCCATTCCGACCCCGTCGCGACAAATGATGAAATGGCCCCTGGGACGGTTTTGCATTGTTAATTTTCTGTCCAACACTTCTTCAACCTCACATAATTAATACAGAAATTAATTATTCGGAGGCCTAAACGAAGGAATTTGGCTAAAATCCCGTGATCCCGGGTTTGTGCCCTGAGTTTAATTTCTCAGGCCTTTTCCAATTAACCTGCCAAATTTCGGCCCATTCCGACACCGTCGTGACAAATGACGAAATTGCCCCCGGTGCGGTTTTAAGTTGTTAATTTTCTGTCCAACACATCTTCAACCGGACATAATTAATACAAAAATTAATTATTTGGAGGCCTAAACAAAGGAATTTGGCTGAAATCCCATGATCCCGGGTCTGTGCCCGACTCCAATTTCTCAGGCCATTTCAAATCAACCGGCCAAATTTCGGCCCATTCCGACACTGTCTCGACAAATGACGAAATCGCCCCCGATACGATTTTGCGTTGTTAATTTTCTGTCCAACACTTCTTCAACATAATATAATTAATGTGGAAATTAATTATTCGGAGGCCTAAACGAAGGAATTTGGCTAAAATCCCGTGATCCCGATTCTGTGCCCCGAGTCCAAATTCTCGGGCCGCTTCCAATCGACTTGCCAAATTTTGGCTCATTCTGACACTTTCATGCCAAATGACGAAATTACCTCTGGTGCGATTTTACGTTGTTAATATTCTGTCCAACACTTCTTCAACGTGACATAATTAATACGAAAATTAATTGTTCGGAGGCCTAAATGAAGGAATTTGGCTAAAATCCCATGATCTCGGGTCTGTGCCCCGAATCCAATTTCTCGGGTCGTTTCAATCAACCTACCAAATTTCGGCCCATTCCAACATCGTCACGAAAAATGACGAAATTTCCCCTGGTGCGGTTTTTCTTTGTTAATTTTCTGTCCAACACTTCTTCAGCCTGACATAATTAATACGGAAATTAATTATTTGGAGGCCTAAACGAAGGAATTTGGATAAAATCCCATGATCCTAGGTCTGTGCACCGAGTCCAATTTGTCGAGCCTTTTCCAATCAACCTGCTAAATTTCGGCCCATTCCGACACCGTCGCGACAAATGACGAAATTGCCCCTGGTGAGATTTTGGGTTGTTAATTTTCTGTCCAACACTTCATCAACTTGACATAATTAGTACGGAAATTAATTATTCGGAGGCCTAAACGAAGGAATTTGGCTGAAATCCCGTGATCCCGGGTCTACACCCCGAGTCCTATTTCTCAAGCCATTTCCAATCAACCTGCCAAATTTCGTCCCGTTCTGACACCGTCAAGACAAATAACAAAATTGCTGCTCGTGCGGTTTTTCTTTGTGAATTTTCTGTCCAACACTTCTTCAGCCTAACATAATTAATACCGAAATTAATTTTTCGGAGGCATGAACGAAGGAATTTGGCTAAAATCCCGTGATCCCGGGTCTGTGCCCCGAATCCAATTTCTCGGGCCGTTTCCAATCAACCTGCCAAATTTAGGCCCACTCCGACACCGTCGCGACAAATGACGAAATTGCCCCTGGTGCGATTTTACGTTGTTAATTTTCTGTCCAACACTTCTTCAACCTGACAGAATTAATACGGAAATTAAATATTTTTGGAGGCCTAAACGAAACAATTTGGCTAAAATCCCGTGATCCCGAGTCTGTGCCCGACTCCAATTTCTGGGGCCGTTTCCAATCAACCTGCCAAATTTCGGCCCATTCCGACACCATCGCGACAAATGACGAAATTGCCCCTGGTGCGGTTTCTCGTTGTAAATTTTCTGTCCAACACTTCTTCAACCTGACAAAATTAATACAGAATTTAATTATTCGAAGGCTTAAACGAAGGAAATTGGTAAAAAGTCTGTGCCCCGAGTCCAATTTCTCGGGCCGTTTCCAATCAACCTGTCAAATTTCGGCCCATCCCGACACCACCGCGACAAATGACGAAATTGCCCCTAGTGCGACTTTTCTTTGTTAATTTTCTTTACAACACATCTTCAACCTGACATAATTAACACGAAAATTAGTTATTCGGGGCCTAAATGAAGGAATTTGGGAAAAATCCCGTGATCCCTGGTCTGTGCCTCGAGTTCAATTTCTCGGGCCGTTTCCAATCGAGCTGCCAAATTTCAGCCCATTTTGACATCGTCGCGACAAATGACAAAATTGCCCCCGGTGCGATTTTTCTTCTTTAATTTTCTGTCCAATACTTCTTCAACCTGACATAATTAATATGAAAATTAATTATTCGGAGGCCTAAATGAAGGAATTTGGCTAAAATTCAGTGATCCCGGGTCTGTGCCCCTAGTAAAATTTCTCGGGCCGTTGCTAATTAACCAGCCAAATTTCGGCCCATTTTGACACCGTCGCGACAAATGATGAAATTACCCCTGGTGCGGTTTTGCAATGTTAATTTTTTGTCCATCATTTCTTCAGCCTGACATAATTAATATGGAAATTTATTATTCGTAGTCCTAAACGAAGGAATTTGGCCAAAATCACATGATCTCCGGTCTATGCCCCGAGTCCAATTTCTCGGTCAGTTTCCAATCGACCTGCCAAATTTCGGCCCATTCCGACAATGTAGCGACAAATGACGAAATTGCCCATGGTGCACTTTTGAGTTATTAATTTTCTGTCCAACACATCTTCAACCTGACATAATTAATACGAAAATTAATTATTCGAAGGCCTAAACGAAGGAATTTGGCTAAAATCCTGTGATCTCGGGTCTATGCCTCGAGTCCAATTTCGCAGGTTGTTTCCAATCGACCTGCCAAGTTTTGGCCCATTTTGATACCGTCGCGACAAATGACGAAATTGTCCCTGGTGCGGTTTTGTGTTGTTAATTATCTGTCCTACACATATTCAACCTGGCATAATTAATACGGAAATTAATTATTCGGAGGCCTAAACGAAGGAATTTGGCTAAAATCCCGTGATCCCGGGTCTGTACCTCGAGTCCAATTTCTCGGGCCGTTTCCAATCAACCTGCCAAATTTCGGCCCATTCCAACACCATCGCGACAAATGGCAAAATCTCCCTTGGTGCGATTTTTCTTTGTTAATTTTCTCTTCAAACTTCCTCACCCCGACATAATTAATACGAAAAATTAATTATTCGGAGGTCTAAACGAAGGAATTTGGCTAAAATCCCGTGATCCCGGGTCCATGCCCTGACTCCAATTTCTCGGGCCGTTTCCAATCAACCTGCCAAATTTCGGCCCACTCCGACACCGCCGCTACAAATGACGAAATCGTCGTTGGTGCGATTTTGCGTTGTTGGTTTTCGGTTAACACTTCTTCAACCTTACATAATTAATAAGAAAATTAATTATTCGGTGGCCTAAACGAAGGAATTTTGCTAAAATCCCGTGATCCTGGGTCCGTGCCCCGAGTTAAATTTCTCGGGCTGTTTCCAATCAACCTTCCAAATTTCGGCCCATTTCAACAATGTCGCAACAAATGACGAAATTACCCCTGGTAAGGTTTTGCGTTGTTAATTTTCTGTCCAACGCATCTTCAACCCGACATAATTAAGACGAAAATTAATTATTCGGAGGCCTAAATGAAGGAATTTGGCTAAAATCTCGTAATCTCGGGTCTTTATCCCGAGTCCAATTTCTCAGGCCGTTTCCAATCAACTTGCCAAAATTCAGCACAATCTGACACTGTCGGGACAAATGACGAAGTTGCCGCTAGTGCGGTTTTGTGTTGTTAATTTTTTGTCCAACACTTCCTAAGCCTGACATAATTAATACGAAAATTAATTATTCGGACGCCTAAACGATGGAATTTGGCTAAAATCATGTGATCCCGGGTCTGTGCCCCGAGTCCAATTTCTAGGGTCGTTTCCAATCAACATGCTAAATTTCGGCCCATTTCTACACCTTCGCGACAAATGACGAAATTGTCCCTGGTGCAGTTTCGCGTTGTTAATTTTCTGTCCAACACTTCTTCAACCTGACAAAATTAATACGGAAATTAATTATTCGGAGGCTTAAACGAAGGAATCTGGTTAAAATCCCGTGATCCCGGGTCTGTGCCCCGAGTCCAATTTCTTGTACCGTTTCCAATCAACTTGTCAAATTTCGGTCCATTCCGACACCACCGCGACAAATGATGTAATTGCCCCTCGTGCGGCTTTTCTTTGTAAATTTTCTATCGGGTCTATGCCCCGAGTCCAATTTCTCAGACCGTTTCCAATCGATCTGCCAAATTTCGGCCCATTACGACACCGTTGCGACAAATGACGAAATTGCCCCTGGTGCTACTTTTCTTTGTTAATTTTCTGCACAACACATCTTCAACCTGACATAATTAACATGAAAATTAGTTATTCGGGGCCTAAACAATGGAATTTGGCAAAAATCCCGTGATCCCGGGTTTGTGCCTCAAATTTAATTTCTCGGGCCGTTTCCAATTGAGCTATCAAATTTCGGCCCATTCCGACACCGTCGCCACAAATGACAAAATTGCCCATGGTACGGTTTTTCTTTTTTAATTTTCTATCCAAAACTTCTTCGACCTGACACAATTAATACGAAAATTAATTATTCGGAGGCCTAAACGAAAGACTTTGGATAAAATTCAGTGATCCCGGGTCTGTGCCCCTAGTCAAATTTCTCGGGCCGTTACCAACCAACCTGCCAAATTTTAGCCCATTTCGACACTGTCACGACAAATGATTAAATTGCCCCTGGTGTAGTTTTGCGTTGTTAATTTTCTGTCCAACACTTCTTCAGCCTGACATAATTAATACGGAAATTAATTATTCGAAGGACTAAACGAAGGAATTTGGCTAAAATCCCGTGATCCCGGGTCTGTGCCCCGAATCCAATTTCTCGGGTCGTTTCCAATCAACCTGCCAAATTTTGGCCCATTCCAATACGGTCGCGAGAAATGACAAAATTGCCCCTAGTGCAATTTTTCTTTGTTAATTTTCTGTCCAACACTTCTTCAGCCTGACATAATTAATTAGGAAATTAATTATTCGGAGGCCTAAACGAAGGAATTTGGCTAAAATCACATGATCCCGGGTGCCCCGAGTCCAATTTCTCGGGCCGTTTACGATTAACCTACCAAATTTCGGCCAATTCCGACATCGTCACGACAAATGATGAAATTACCCCTGGTGCGGTTTTGCGTTGTTAATTTTCTGCCCAACACTTCTTCAACCTAACATAATTAATACGGAAATTAATTATTCGAAGGCCTAAACGAAGGAATTTGACTAAAATCCCGTGACCCTGGGTCTGTGCCCCGAATCCAATTTCTGGGGCCGTTTCCAATCAACCTGCCGAATTTCGGCCCATTCTGATTCCGTCACGACAAATGAGAAAATTGTCGCTGATGCGGTTTTTCTTTGTTAATTTTCTATCCAACACTTCTTCAGCCTGACATAATTAATACGAAAATTAATTATTCGGAGGCCTAAACGAAGGAATTTGGTGGTTTTCGGTTAACACTTCTTCAACCTAACATAATTAATACGGAAATTAATTATTCGGAGGCCTAAACGAAGGAATTTGGCTAAAATCCCGTGATCCCAGGTTTGTGCCCCGAATCCAATTTCTTGGGTCGTTTCCAATCAACCTGCCAAATTTCGGCCCATTCCAACACCTTCGCGACAAATGACAAAATTGTCCCTGGTGCGATTTTTCTTTGTTAATTTTCTGTCAAACACTTCTTCAGCCTGACATAAGTCATATGGAAATTAATTATTCGGAGGCCTAAACGAAGGAATTTGGCTAAAATCCCGTGATCCCAGGTTTGTGCCTTGAGTTTAATTTCTCGGGCCGTTTCCAGTTAACCTACCAAATTTCGGTCCATTCCAACACCGTCCCGACAAATGACGAAATTGCCCCTTGTGCGGTTTTGCGTTGTTAATTTTCGGTCCAACACTTCTGTAACCTGACATAATTAATACGGAAATTAATTATTCGGTGGCCTAAATGAAGGATTTTGGCTAAAATCTCGTGATCCCGGGTCTGTGCCCCGAGTCCAATTTCTCGGGCCGTTTCCAATCAACCTGCCAAATTTCGTCCAATTCCGACACCGTCGCGACAAATTACAAAATTGTCGCTGGTGCGATTTTTCTTTGTTAATTTTTTGTCCAACAATTCTTCAGCCTGACATAATTAATACGAAAATTAATTATTCGGAGTCCTAAACGAAGCAATTTGGCTAAAATCCCGTGATCCCGAGTCTGTGCCCCGACTCCAATTTCTCGGGCCGTTTTCAATCAACCTGTCAAATTTCGGCCCATTCCGATACCACCACGACAAATGACGAAATTGCCCCTAGTACGACTTTTCTTTGTAAATTTTCTGTCGGGTCTATGACCCGAGTCCAATTTCTCGGGCCGTTTCCAATCAACCTGCCGAATTTCGGCCCATTCCGATTCCGTCACGACAAACGAGAAAATTGTCGCTGATGCGATTTTTCTTTGTTAATTTTCTGTCCAACACAACTTCAACCTGACATAATTAATACGGAAATTAGTTATTCGGGGCCTAAACAAAGGAATTTGACAAAAATCCAGTGATCCCGGGTTTGTGCCCCAAGTTCAATTTCTCGGGCCGTTTCCAATTGACCTGCCAAATTTCGGCCCATTCCGACTCCATCGCGACAAATGACAAAATTCCCTGGGGCGATTTTTCTTTTTTAATTTTTCTGTCCAACACTTTTTCAGCTGACATAATTAATATGAAAATTAATTATTCGGAGGCCTAAACGAAGGAATTTGGCTAAAATTCAGTGATCCTGGGTCTGTACCCCTAGTCAAATTTCTCGAGCCCTTACCAATCAACCTGCCAAATTTCGTCCCATTTCGAAACCGTCATGACAAATGATGAAATTGCCCATGGTGTGGTTTTGCGTTGTTAATTTTTTGTCCAACACTTCTTCAGCCTGACATAATTAATACGGAAATTAATTATTAGGAGTAAACGAAGGAATTTGGCTAAAATCCCGTGATCCCGGGTCTATGCCTCGAATCCAATTTCTCGAGTCGTTTCCAATCAACCTGCCAAATTTCGGCCCATTCCAACACCGTCGCAACAAGCGACAAAATTGCCCCTGGTGCGATTTTTCTTTGTTAATTTTCTATCCAACACTTCTTCAGCCTGACATAATTAATACTGAAATTAATTATTCGGAGGCCTAAATGAAGGAATTTAGCTAAAATCCCGTGATCCCGGGCCTGTATCCCAAGTCCAATTTCTCGGGCCGTTTCCAATTAACCCACCCAATTTCGGCCCATTCCGACACCGTCTCGACAAATGACGAAATTGTCCCTGGTGCGGTTTTGCGTTGTTAATTTTCTGTCCAACACTTCTTCAACCAAACATAATTAATACGAAAATTAATTATTCGAAGGCCTAAACGAAGGAATTTAGCTAAAATCATGTGATCTCGAGTTTGTGCCCCGAGTCCAATTTCTCGGGCCGTTTTCAATTAACCTGCCGAATTTTAGCCCATTCCGATTCCGTCGTGACAAATGAAAAAATTGCCGCTGGTGCGGTTTTTCTTCGTTAATTTTCTGTCCAACACTTCTTCAGCATGACATAATTAATACGGAAATTAATTATTTGGAGGCCTAAACGAAGGAATTTGGCTAAAATCCTGCGATCCCGGGTCTGTGCCCCAAATCCAATTTCGCGGGTCGTTTCCAATCAACCTGCCAAATTTCGGTCCATTCCAACACCATCGCGACAAATGACAAAATTGCCCCTGGTGCGGTTTTTTCTTTGTTAATTTCTGTCCAACACTTCTTCAGCCTAAATAATTAATACGAAAATTGATTATTCGGAGGCTTAAACGAAGGAATTTGGCTAAAATCTCGTGATCTCGGGTCTGTGCCCCGAGTTTAATTTCTTGGGCCGTTTCCAATAAACCTGCCAAATTTTGGCCCATTCCCACGCCGTCGCGACATATGACAAAATTGCCCCTGGTGCGGTTTTGCGTTGTTAATTTTCTGTCCAACACTTCTTCAACCTGACATAATTGATACGAAAATTAATTATTCGGAGGCTAAACGAAGGAATTCGGTTAAATCTCGTGATCCCGGGTCTGCTCCCCGAGTCCAATTTCTGGGGCCGTTTCCAATGAACCTGCCAAATTTTCGCCCATTCCAACACCGTCGCGACAAATGACAAAATTGCCCCTGGTGCAATTTTTCTTTGTTAATTTTCTGTCCAACACTTCTTCAACATGACATAATTAATAAGAAAATTAATTATTCGAAGGCCAAACGAAGGAATTTGGCTAAATCCCATGATCTCGGGTTTGTGCCTCGAGTCCAATTCTCGGGCCGTTTCCAATCAACATGCCAAATTTCAGCCCATTCTGACACCGTCGCGACAAATGACAAAATTGCCCTCGCTGCGATGATTTTGCTTTACTAATTTTCTATCCAACACTACTTCAACCTGACATAATTAATAAGGAAATTAATTATTTGGAGGCCTAAACGAAGGAATTTGGCTAAATCCCATGATCCCAAGTCTGGGCCCAGAGTCCAATTTCTCGGGCCGCTTCCAATCAACCTGCCAAATTTCGGCCCATTCCGATACCGTCGCGACAAATGACAAAATTGCCCCTGGTGTAATGATTTTTTTTATTAGTTTTCTGTCCAACACTTCTTCAACCTCACATAATTAATAAGGAAATTAATTATTTGGAGGTCTAAACGAAGGAATTGGCTAAAATCCCGTGATCCCTGGTCTGTGCCCCGAGTTAAATTTCTCGGGTCGTTTCCAATCAACCTGCTAAATTTCGGCCCATTCCGACACCGTCGCGACAAATGACAAAATTGCCCCTGGTGCGATTTTTCATTGCTAATTTTCGGTCCAACACTTCCTCAACCTGATATAATTAGTACGGAAATTAATTATTTGGAGGCCTATACGAAGGAATTTGGCTAAAATTTCGTGATCTCGGGTCTATGCCTCGAGTCCAATTTCTTAGGCCGTTTCCAATCGACTTGCCAAATTTTGGCCCATTCTCGCACCGTCGCGACAAATGACAAAATTGCCCCTGGTGCGGTTTTCCTTTGTTAATTTTCTGTCCAACACTTTTTCAACCTGACATAATTAATAAGGAAATTAATTATTCAGAGGCCTAAACGAAGGAATTTGGCTAAAATCCCGTGATCCCGGGTCCATGCCCCGAGTCAAATTTCTCGGGTTTTCAATCGACCTGCCAAATTTCGGCCCATTCCGATACCATCGCGACAAATGACAAAATTGCCCCTGGTGCAGTTTTTCATTGTTAATTTACTGTCCAACACTTCTTCAACCTGACATAATTAATAAGGTAATTAATAATTTATAGGCCTAAACGAAGGAATTTGGCTAAAATCCCGTGATCCCGGGTCTGTACCCCGAGTCCAATTTCTGGGGCCATTTCAAATCAACCTGCCAAATTTCGGCCCATTACGACACCTTCACGACAAATGACAAAACTGCCCCTGGGCGGTTTTACTTTTTTAATTTTCTATCCAACACTTTTTCAACCTGACAGAATTAATGAGGAAATTAATTATTCGGAGGCCTAAACGAAGGAATTTGGCTAAAATCCCGTGATCCCGGGTCTGTCCCCCGAGTCCAATTTCTGAGGCCGTTTCCAATCAACCTGCCAAATTTGGGCCCATTCCGACGCCGTGGCGACAATGAATAAGTTGCCCCTGGTGCGGTTTTTCATTGTTAATTTTCTGTCCAACACTTCTTCAACCTGACATAATTAATAAGGAAATTAATTATTCGGAGGCCTAAACGAAGGAATTTGGCTAAAATCCCGTGATCCCGGGGCTGTCCCCCGAGTCCAATTTCTGAGGCCGTTTCCAATCAACCTGCCAAATTTGGGCCCATTCCGACGCCGTGGCGACAATGAATAAGTTGCCCCCGGTGCGGTTTTTCATTGTTAATTTTCTGTCCAACACTTCTTCAACCTGACATAATTAATAAGGAAATTAATTATTCGGAGGCCTAAAAGAAGGAATTTGGCTAAAATCCCGTGACCGCGGGTCTGTGCCCCGGGTCCAATTTCTCCGGACGTTTCCAATCGACCTGCTAAATTTCGGCCCATTCGGACACCGTCGCGACAAATGACAAAATTGCCCCTGGTACGGTTTTGCTTTGTTTATTTTTTGTCCAACACTTTTTCTACCTGACATAATTAATACGAAAATTAATTATTCGGAGGCTTAAACGAAGGAATTTGGTTAAATCCCCTAATCCCGGGTCTTTACCCCGAGTCCAATTTCTTGGGTCGTTTCCAATCAACCTGCAAAATTTCGGCCCATTCAGACACAGTCGGGACAAATGACAAAATTGCCCCCGGTGCGGTTTTGCTTTTTTAATTTTCTGTCCAACACTTCTTCAGCTTGACATAATTAATAAGGAAATTAATTATTCGGTGGCCTAAACGAAGGAATTTGGCTAAAATCCTGTGATCTCGGGTCTATGCCCCGAGCCCAATTTCTCGGGCCGTTTCCAGTCAACCTACCAAATTTTGGCCCATCCGACACCGTCGAGACAAATGACAAAATTGCCCCAGGTGCGGTTTTGCTTTTTTAATTTTCTGTTCAACAATTCTTCAACCTGACATAATTAATAAGGAAATTAATTATTCGGAGGCCTAAACGAAAGGAATTTGGCTAAAATCCCGTGATCCCGGGTCTGTGCCTCGACTCCAATTTCTCGGGCCGTTTCTAATCAACTGGCCAAATTTCAGCCCATTCCGATGCCGTCGCGACAAATGACAAAATTGCCCCTGGTGCGATTTTTCATTGTTAATTTTCTATCCAACACTTTTTCCACCTGACATAATTAATAAGGAATATAATTATTCGGAAGCCTAAACGAAAGAATTTAGCTAAAATCCCGTGATCACGGGTTTGTACCCCGAGTCCAATTTCTCGGACCGTTTCCAATCAACCTACAAAATTTCAGCCCATTCTGACACCATCGTAGCAAATGACAAAATTGACCATGGTGTAGTTTGGCTTTGTTAATTTTGTGTCCAACACTTCTTCAGCCTGACATAATCAATAAGGAAATTAATTATTCGAAGGCCTAAACGAAGGAATTTGGCTAAAATCCCGTGATCCTGGGTCTGTACACCGAGGCCAATTTCTCGGGCTGTTTCCATTCAACTTGCCAAATTTCGGCCCATTCCGACACCGTCGCGACAAATGACAAAATTGGCCCTGGTGCAATTTTTCATTGTTAATTTTCTGTCCAACACTTCTTCAACTTCACATAATTAATAAGGAATTTAATTATTCAGAGGTCTAAACGAAGGAATTTCGCTAAAATCCCGTGATCCTAGATCTATGCCCCGAGTCCAATTTCTCGGACCGTTTCCAATCAACCTACCAAATTTCAGTATATTTCGAAATCGTCGCGACAAATGACAAAATTGCCCCTGGTGCGGTTTTGCGTTGTTAATTTTCGTCCAACACTTCTTCAACCCGACATAATTAATAAGAAAATTAATTATTCGGAGGCCTAAACGAAAGAATTTGGTTAAATCCCGTGATCCCTGATCTGTGCCCCGAGTCTAATTTCTCGGGTCGTTTTCAATCAACTTGCCAAATTTCAGCCCGTTCCGACACCGTCGCGACAAATGACAAAATTGCCCCTGGTACGGTTTTTCGTTGTTAAAATTCTATCCAACACTTCTTCAACCTGACGTAATTAATAAGGAATATAATTATTTGGAGGCCTAAACGAAGGAATTTGGCTAAAATCCCGTGATCCCGGGTCTGTGCCCCGAGTCCAATTTCTCGGGCCGTTTCCAATCAACCTGCCAAATTTTGGCCCATTCCGACACCGTTGCGACAAATGACAAAATTGCCCCCGTTGCGATTTTTCTTTGTTAATTTTCTGTCCAAGACTTCTTCAACCTGACATAATTAACACGAATATTAATTATTTGGAGGCCTAAACGAAAGAATTTGCCTAAATCCCGTGATACCGGGTCTGTGCCCCGAGTCCAATTTCTCGGGCTGTTTCCAATCAACCTGCTAAATATCGGCCCATTCCGACACTGTCACGACAAATGACAAAATTGCCCCTGGTGCGTTTTTCTTTGCTAATTTTCTGTCCAACACTTCAACCTGACATAATTAATACGAAAATTAATTATTCTGAGGCCTAAACGAAGGAATTTGGCTAAAATCCCGTGATCCCAGGTCTGTACCCCGAGTCCAATTTCTGGGGCCGTTTCCAATCAACCTGCCAAATTTCGACCCATTACGACACCTTCGCGACAAATGACAAAACTACCCCTGGGGCGGTTTTACTTTTTTAATTTTCTATCCAACACTTCTTCAACCTGACAAAATTAATAAGGAAATTAATTATTCGGAGGCCTAAACGAAGGCATTTGGCTAAAATCCTGTGATCCCGGGTGTGTGCCCCGAGTCCAATTTCTGAGGCCGTTTCCAATCAACCTGCCAAATTTGGGCCCATTCCGACGCCGTGGCGACAATGAATAAGTTGCCCCTGGTGCGATTTTTCATTGTTAATTTTCTGTCCAACACTTCTTCAACCTGACATAATTAATAAGGAAATTAATTATTCGCAGGCCTAAAAGAAGGAATTTGGCTAAAATCCCGTGACCGCGGGTCTGTGCCCTGGGTCCAATTTCTCGGGACGTTTCCAATCGACCTGCTAAATTTCGGCCCATTCGGACACCGTCGCGACAAATGACAAAATTGCCCCTGGTGCGGTTTTGCTTTGTTTATTTTTTGTCCAACACTTTTTCAACCTTACATAATTAATACGAAAACTAATTGTTCGGAGGCCTAAACGAAGGAATTTGGTTAAATCCCAAGATCCCGGGTCTTTGCCCCGAGTCCAATTTCTTGGGTCGTTTCCAATCAACCTGCAAAATTTCGGCCCATTCAGACACCGTCGGGACAAATGATAAAATTGCCCCTGGTGCGGTTTTTCTTTTTTAATTTTCTGTCCAACACTTCTTCAGCCTGACATAATTAATAAGGAAATTAATTATTTGGTGGCCTAAACGAAGGAATTTGGCTAAAATCCGGTGATCTCGGGTCTATGTCCCGAGTCCAATTTCTCGGGCCGTTTCCAGTCAACCTACCAAATTTCGGCCCATTCCGACACCGTCGAGACAAATGACAAAATTGCCCCCGGTGCGGTTTTGCTTTTTTAATTTTCTGTTCAACACTTCTTCAACCTGACATAATTAATAAGGAAATTAATTATTCGGAGGCCTAAACGAAGGAATTTGGCTAAAATCCAGTGATCTCGGGTCTGTGCCTCGAGTCCAATTTCTAGGGCCGTTTCCAATCAACCGGCCAAATTTCAGCCCATTCCGATGCCGTCGCGACAAATGACAAAATTGTCCCTGGTGCGATTTTTCATTGTTAATTTTCTATCCAACACTTTTTCAACCTGACATAATTAATAAGGAATATAATTATTCGGAAGCCTAAACGAAAGAATTTAGCTAAAATCCCGTGATCACGGGTTTATACCCCGAGTCCAATTTCTCAGACCGTTTCCAATCAACCTATAAAATTTCAGGCCATTTCGACACCGTCGCAGCAATTGACAAAATTGCCCATGGTGCAGTTTTGCTTTGTTAATTTTGTGTCCAACACTTCTTCAACCTGACATAATCAATAAGGAAATTAATTATTCGGAGGCCTAAACGAAGGAATTTGGCTAAAATCCCGTGATCCTGGGTCTGTACACCGAGGCCAATTTCTCAGGCTGTTTCCATTCAACCTGCCAAATTTCGGCCCATTCCAACACCGTCGCGACGAATGACAAAATTGCCCTTGGTGTGGTTTTTCATTGTTAATTTTCTGTACAACACTTCTTCAACCTGATATAATTAATAAGGAAATTAATTATTCGGAGGCCTAAACGAAGGAATTTGGCTAAAATCCCGTGATCCCGAGTCTGTGCCCCGAGTCCAATTTCTAGCACCATTTCCAATCAACCTGTCGAATTTCATCACATTCTGACACCGTCGCGGCAAATGACAAAATTGACCCTGGTGCGATTTTTCATTGTTAATTTTCTGTCCAACACTTCTACAACCTGACATAATTAATAAGGAATTTAATAATTCGAAAGCCTAAACGAAGGAATTTGGCTAAAATCCCATGATCCTAGGTCTTTGCCCCGAGTCCAATTTCTCGGGTCGTTTCCAATCTACCTGCCAAATTTCGGCCCATTCCGACACCGTCGCGACAAATGACAAAATTGCCCCTGATGCGGTTTTTCATTGTTGATATTCTGTCCATCACTTGTTCAACCTGACATAATTAATGCGGAAAGTAATTATTCGGAGGCCTAAACGAAGGAATTTGGCTAAAAACCTGTGATCCCGGGTCTATGCCCCGAGTCCAATTTCTCGGCCGTTTCCAATCAACCTGTCAAATTTCGGCCCATCCCGACATTATCACGACAAATGATAAAATTACCCCTGGTGCGGTTTTGCGTTGTTTATTTTCTGTCCAACCCTTCTTCAACTTGACAAAATTAATGCGAAAATTAATTATTCGGAGGCCTAAATGAAGGAATTTGGATAAATTTCGTTATCCCAGGTCTGTGCCCGGAGTCCAATTTCTCGGCCATTTCCAATCAACCTGCCAAATTTCAGCCCATCCCGATATTGTCGTGACAAATGACAAAATTGCCCCTAGTGCGGTTTTGCGTTGTTAATTTTCTGTCCAACACTTCTTCAACCTGACATAATTAATACGAAAATTAATTATTTGGTGGCCTGAATGAAGGAATTTGGATAAATCCCATGATCCCAGGTATGTGCCCAGGGTCCAATTTCTCGGGCTATTTCCAATCAATATGCCAAATTTCAGCCCATTTCGACACCGTCGCGAAAAATGATAAAATTGCCCCTAGTGCGATTTTGCTTTGTCAATTTTCTATCCAACACTTCTTCAACCTGACATAATTAATAAGGAAATTAATTATTCGGAGGCCTAAAAGAAGGAATTTGGCGAAAATCCCGTGATCTTAGGTCGGTGCCCCGAGTCCAATTTCTCGGGTCGTTTCCAATCAACCTGCCAAATTTCGGCCCTTCCGACACCATCGCGACAAATGACAAAATTGCCCCTGGTGTGGTTTTTCTTTGTTAATTTTCTGTCCAACACTTCTTCAACCTGACATAACTAATACGAAAATAAATTATTTGGAGGCCGAAATGAAGGAATTTGGCTAAATCCCGTGATCCCGAGTCCAATTTCTCGAGCCGTTTCCAATCAACCTGCCAAATTTTGGCCAATTCCGACACCGTCGCGACAAATGACAAAATTGCCCCTGGTGCGGTTTTGCTTTGTTAATTTTCTGTCCAACAGTTCTTCAACCTGACTTAATTAATAAGGAAATTAATTATTCAGAGGCCTATACGAAGGAATCTGTCTAAATCCCGTGATCCCAGGTCTGTGCCCCGAGTCCAATTCTCGGGCCGTTTCCAATCAACCTGCTAAATTTCAGCCCATTCTGACACCATCGTGATATATGACAAAATTACCCCTTGTGCGGTTTTGCTTTGTTAATTTTATGTCCAATACTTCTTCAACCTGACATAATTAATAAGGAAATTAATTATTCGGACCCCTAAATGAAGGAATTTGGCTAAAATCCCGTGATCCCGGGTCGGTGCCCCGAGTCCAATTTCTCAGGCCGTTTCAAATCAACCTGCCAAATTTCGGCCAATTTCGACACCATCGCGACAAATTACAAAATTGCCCCTGGTGCGATTTTTCATTGTTAATTTCTGTCCAACACTTCTTCAACTTGACTTAATTAATAAGGAATATAATTATTCGGAGGCCCAAACGAAAGAATTTGGCTAAAATCCCGTGATCCCGGGTCTGTGCCCCGAGTCCAATTTCTCGGGCCATTTCCAATCATCTTTCCAAATTTTGGCCCATTCCGACATCGTCGCGACAAATGTCAAAATTGCCCCTGGTGCGGTTTTGCTTTGTTAATTTTCTGTCCAACACTTCTTCGACCTTACATAATTAATAAGAAAATTAATTATTCGGAGGCCTAAACGAAGGAATTTGGCTAAAATCGTGTGAACCTGGCTCTGTGCCCCCAGTCCAATTTCACGGGCCATTTCCAATCAACCTGCTAAATTTTGGCCCATTCAGACACCGTCGCGACAAACGACAAAATTGCCCCTGGTGCATTTTTTCATTGTTAATTTTCTGTCCAACACTTCTTCAACCAGCATAATTAATAAGGAAATTAATTATTCGAAGGCCTAAATGAAGGAATTTGGCTAAAATCCCGTTATCCCAGGTCTGTGCCCCGAGTCCAATTTCTCGTGCCGTTTCCAATCAATCTGCCAAATTTCAGCCCATTCCAACACCGTCGCAACAAATGACAAAATTGACCCTGGCGCGGTTTCGCTTTTTTAATTTTCTGTCTAACACTTCATCAACCTAACATAATTAATAAGGAAATTAATTATTCGGAGGACTAAACGAAGGAATTTGGCTAAAATCCCATGATCCCGGGTTTGTGCCCTGAGTCCAATTTCTCGGGCTGTTACCAATCAACCTGCCAAATATCGACCCATTCCGACGCCGTCGCGAAAAATGGCAAAATTTCCCCTTGTGAGGTTTTTTATTGTTAATTTTCTGTCCAACATTTTTTCAACCTGACATAATTAATAAGGAATATAATTATTCGAAAACCTAAACGAATGAATTTTGAAATCCCGTGATCCCGGGTCTGTGGCCCGAGTCCAATTTCTTGGGGCGTTTCCAATCAATGTGCCAAATTTCTGCCCATTCCGACACCGTCGCGACAAATGACAAAATTGACCCGAGTGCGATTTTTCTTTATTAATTTTCTGTCCAACGCTTCTTCAACCTGACATAATTAACACAAAAATTAACTATTCGGAGGCCTAAACGAAGGAATTTGGCTAAATCCCATGATCCCATGTCTGTGCCCTAAGTTCAATTTTTCGGGCAGTTTCCAATCAACCAGCCAAATTTCGGCCCATTTCGACACCATCGCGACAAATGAAAAAATTGCCCCTGGTGCAGTTTTACTTTGTTAATTTTCTGTCCAACACTTCTTCAACCTGACATAATTAATAAGGAATTAATTATTCGGAGGCCTAAACGAAGGAATTTGGCTAAAATCCCGTGATCCCGGGTCTATGCCCCGAGTCTAATTTCTCTGGCCGTTTCCAGTCAACCTGTCGAATTTCGGCCCATTCCCACAGCGTCACGACAAATAACAAAAATTTCCCCTGGTGCGATTTTTCATTGTTAATTTTCTGTCCAACACTTCTTCAACCTGACATAATTAATATGGAAATTAATTATTCGGAGGTCTAAACGAAGGAATTTGGAAAAAATCCTGTGATCCCAGGTCTGTGCCCCGAGTCCAATTTCTCGGCCGTTTCCAATCGACCTGTCAAATTTCAGCCCATTCCGAAATCGTCGCGACAAATGACAAAATTGCCCCTGGTGCGGATTTGCTTTGCTAATTTTTTGTCCAACACTTCTTCAACCTGACATAATTTATAAGGAAATTAATTATTCGGAGGCCTAAACGAAGGAAATTAATAAAAATCCCGTGATCCCGGGCCTGTGCATCGAGTCCAACTTCTTGGGCTGTTTTCAATCAACCTGCCAAATTTCGGTCCATTCCGACACCGTCGAGACAAATGACAAAATTGCCCCTGGTGCGATTTTCATTATTAATTTTCTATCCAACACTTCTTCAACCAGGCATAATTCATAAGGAAATTAATTATTCGGAGGCCTAAACGAAGGAATTTGGCTAAAATCTCGTGATCCCGTCCAATTTCTCAGGCAGTTTCCAATCAACCAGCCAAATTTCAACCCATTCCGACACGGTCGTGACAAATGACAAAATCACCCCTTGTGCGCTTTTGCTTTGTTAATTTTTTGTCCAACACTTTTTTCAACCTGACATAATTAATAAGGAAAATAATTATTCGGAGGCCTAAAGGAAGGAATTTGGCTAAAACCATGTGATCTCGGCTCTGGGCCCCGAGTCCAATTTCTCGGGCCGTTTCCAATCAACCTGTAAAATTTCGGTCCATTCCGACGTCATTGCGACAAATGAAGAAATTGTCCCTGGTGCAATTTTTCATTGTTAATTTTCTGTCCAACACTTTTTCAACCTGACATAATTAATAAGGAATATAATTATTCGGAGGCATAAACGAAGGAATTTGGATAAAATCCCATGATCCCGAGTCTGTGCCCTGAGTCTAATTTCTCAGGCCGTTTCCAATCAACCTACCAAATTTCGGCCCGTTCCGACACCGTCGCTACAAATGACGAAATTGCCCCTGGTGCGATTTTTCTTTGTTAATTTTCTGTTCAACACTTTTTCAATTAGACATAATTAATACAAATATTAATTATTTGCAGGCCTAAACGAAGGAATTTGGAAAAATCCCGTGATCCCAGGTCTGTGCACCGAGTCTAATTTCTCGGGCTGTTTCAAAACAACCTGGCAAATTTGGGCCCATTTCGACACCGTCGTGACAAATGACAAAATTGTCCCTGATGCAGTTTTGCTTTGTTAATTTTCTGTTCAACAATTCTTCAACCTGGCATAATTAATAAGAAAATTAATTAGTCGGTGGCCTAAACGAAGGAATTTGGCTAAAATCCCGTGATCCCGTTTCGGTGTCCTGAGTCCAATTTCTCGGTCTGTTTCCAATCAACCTGCCAGATTTCGGCACATTCCGACACCGTCGCGACAAACGACAAAATTTCCCCTGGGGCGGTTTTGCGTTGTTAATTTTCGGTCCAACAATTCTTCAACCTACCAAATTTCGGCACATTCCGACACCGTCGCGACAAATGACAAAATTTCCCCTGGGGCAATTTTGCGTTGTTAATTTTCGGTCCAACAATTCTTCAACCTGACATAATTAATACGAAAATTAATTATTCGGAGGCCTAAACGAAGTAATATGGTTAAATCCCGTGATCTCGGGTCTGTGCCCCGAGTCCAATTTCTTGGATCGTTTCCAATCAACCTGCCAAATTTCGATCCGTTCCGACACCGCCGCGACAAATGAGAAAATTGCCCCAGATGCGATTTTGTTTTGTTAATTTTTTGTCCAACACTTCTTCAACCTCACATAATTAATAGGGAAATTAGTTATTCCGAGGCCTAAACTAAGGAATTTGGCTAAAATCCCGTGGTCCAGGGTCTGTGCCCCGAGTCTGATTTCTCGGGCCGTTTCCAATCAACTTGCCCAATTTTAGCCCATTTCGACACCGTCGCGACAAATGACAAAATTGACCCTGGTGCGGTTTTTCATTGTTAATTTTCTGTCCAACATTTCTACAACTTGACATAATTAATAAGGAATACAATTATTCGGAGGCCTAAACAAAGGAATTTGGCTAAAATCCCGTGATCCCGGGTCTGTGCCCCGAGTCCAGCTTCTCTGGCTATTTCCAATAAACCTGCCCCATTTCGACTCATTCTGACACCGTCACGACAAATTACAAAATTGCCCTTGGTGCGGTTTTTCTTTGTTAATTTTCTGTTCAACACTTCTTCAACCTGACATAATTAAGACGAAAATTAATTATTCGGAGGCCTAAACGAAGGAATTTGGCTAAATCCCATGATCCCAGGTCTGTGTCCCGAGTCCAATTTCTCGGGCCATTTCCAATCAACCTGCCAAATTTCGGCCCATTTCGACAACGTCGCAACAAATGACAATATTGCCCCTGGTGCGGTTTTGCTTTGTTAATTTTCTGTCTAGCACTTCCCCAACCTGACATAATTAATAAGGAAATTAATTATTCGGAGGCCTAAATGAAGGAATTTAGCTAAAATCACATGATCCTGGGTTTGCGCCCCGAGTCCAATTTCTCGGGCCGTTTCCAATCAACCTGCCAAATTTCAGCCCATTTCAACACCGTCGCGACAAATGAAAAAATTGCCCCTGGTGCAGTTATTCATTGTTAATTTTCCGTCCAACACTTCTTCAACCTGACATAATTAATAAGGAAATTAATTATTCAAAGGCCTAAACGAAGGAATTTGACAAAAATCCCGTGATCCCAGGTCTGTGCCCCGAGTCCAATTTCTCGGGCCGTTTACAATCAACCTGCCAAATTTCGGCCCATTTCGACACCGTCACGACAAATGACAAAATTTTCCTTGGTGCAGTTTTGCATTGTTAATTTTCTGTCCAACACTTCTTCAACCTGAGATAATTAAAAAGAAAATTAATTATTCGGAGGCCTAAACGAAGGAATTTGGCTAAATCCCGTGATCCCGTGTCTGTGCCCCGAGTTCAATTTTTTGGGCAGTTTCCAATCAACCTGCTAAATTTCGGCCCATTTCGACACCGTCGCGACAAATGAAAAAATTGCCCCTGTTGCGGTTTTACTTTGTTAATTTTCTGTCCAACACTTCTTGAACCTGACATAATTAATAAGGAATTAATTATTCGGAGGCCTAAACGAAGGAATTTGGCTAAAATCCCGTGATCCCGGGTCTGTGCTCCGAGTCTAATTTCTCTGGCCGTTTCCAATCAACCTGCCGAATTTCGGCCCATTCCCACAGCGTCACGACAAATAATAAAAATTTCCCCCGGTGCGATTTTTCGTTGTTAATTTTATGTCCAACACTTCTTCAACCTGACATAATTAATATGGAAATTAATTATTTTGAGGCCAAAACGAAGGAATTTGGATAAAATCCCGTGATCCTAGGTCTGTGCCCCGAGTCCAATTTCTCGGGCCGTTTCCAATCAACCTTCCAAATTTCAGCCCATTCCGAAACTGTCGCGACAAATGACAAAATTGCCCCTGGTGCGGATTTGCTTTGTTAATTTTCTGTCCAACACTTCTTCAACCTGACGTAATTAATAAGGAAATTAATTATTCGGAGGCCTAAACGAAGGAAATTGGCAAAAATCCCGTGATACAGGGCTTGTGCCCCGAGTCCAACTTCTCGGGCTGTTTTCAATCAACCTGCCAAATTTCGGCCCATTCCGACACCGTCGAGACAAATGACAAAATTGCCCCTGGTGCGATTTTTCATTGTTAATTTTCTATCCAACACTTCTTCAACCAGGCATAATTCATAAGGAAATTAATTATTCGGAGGCCTGAACGAAGGAATTTGGCTAAAATCCCGTGATCCTGTCCAATTTCTCAGGCCGTTTCCAATCAACCAGCCAAATTTCAACCCATTCCGACACCGTCGTGACAAATGACAAAATCACCCCTTGTGCGCTTTTGCTTTGTTAATTTTTTGTCCAACACTTTTTTCAACCTGACATAATTAATAAGGAAAATAATTATTCCGAGGCCTAAACGAAGGAATTTGGCTAAAACCACGTGATCCCGGCTCTGTGCCCCGAGTCCAATTTCTCGGGCCGTTTCCAATCAACTTGCAAAATTTTGGCCCATTCCGACATCGTCGCGACAAATGACGAAATTGCCCCTAGTGCAATTTTTCATTGTTAATTTTCGGTCCAACACTTTTTCAACCTGACATAATTAATAAGGAATATAATTATTTGGAGGCATAAACGAAGGAATTTGGATAAAATCCCATGATCTCAAGTCTGTGCCCCGAGTCTAATTTCTCAGGCCGTTTCCAATCAACCTGCCAAATTTCGGCCCGTTCCGACACCGTTGCGACAAATGAAAAAATTGCCCCTGGTGCGGTTTTGCGTTGTTAATTTTCGGTCCAACAATTCTTCAAGCTGACATAATTAATACGAAAATTAATTATTCGGAGGCCTAAACGAAGTAATATGATTAAATCCCGTGATCCCGGGTCTGTGCTCCGAGTCCAATTTCTCGGATCGTTTCCAATCAACCTGCCAAATTTCGATCCGTTCCGACACCGCCGCGACAAATGAGAAAATTGCCCCCGATGCGATTTTGTTTTGTTAATTTTTTGTCCAACACTTCTTCAACCTGACATAATTAATAGGGAAATTAGTTATTCCGAGGCCTAAACGAAGGAATTTGGCTAAAATCCCGTGATCCCGGGTCTGTGCCCCGAGTCTGATTTCTCGGGCCGTTTCCAATCAACTTACCCAATTTTGGCCCATTCCGACACCGTCGCGACAAATGACAAAATTGACCCTGGTGCGGTTTTTCATTGTTAATTTTCTGTCCAACATTTCTACAACTTGACATAATTAATAAGGAATATAATTATTCGGAGGCCTAAACAAAGGAATTTGGCTAAAATCCCGTGATCCCGGTTCTGTGCCCCGAGTCCAACTTCTCTGGCCGTTTCCAATAAACCTGCCCCATTTCGGCTCATTCCGACACCGTCACGACAAATGAAAAAATTGCCCCTGGTGCGATTTTTCTTTGTTAATTTTCTGTCCAACACTTCTTCAACCTGACATAATTAAGACGAAAATTAATTATTCGGAGGCCTAAACGAAGGAATTTGGCTAAATCACGTGATCCCGGGTCTATGCCTGGAGTCCAATTTCTCGGGCCGTTTCCAATCAACCTGCCAAATTTCGGCCCATTCCGACACCGTCGCGACAAATGACAATATTGCCCCTGGTGCGGCTTTGCTTTGTTAATTTTCTGTCCAATACTTCTCCAACCTGACATAATTATTAATAAGAAAATTAATTATTCGGAGGCCTAAACGAACGAATTTAGCTAAAATCACGTGATCCTGGGTCTGCGCCTCGAGTCCAATTTCTCGGGCCGTTTCCAATCAACCTGCCAAATTTCGGCACATTTCAACACCGTCGCGACAAATGAAAAAATTGCCCCTGGTGCGGTTATTCATTATTAATTTTCTGTCCAACACTTCTTCAACCTGACATAATTAATAAGGAAATTAATTATTCGGAGGCCTAAACGAAGGAATTTGACAAAAATCTCGTGATCCCAGGTCTGTGCACCGAGTCCAATTTCTCGGGGGATCGTTTCCAATCAACCTGCCAAATTTCGGCCCATTTCGACACCGTCGCGACAAATGACAAAATTTCCCTTGGTGCGATTTTGCAGTGTTAATTTTCTGTCCAACACTTCTTCAACCTGACATAATTAAAACGAAAGTTAATTATTCGGAGGCCTAAATGAAGGAATTTGGCTAAATCCCGTGATCCCTTGTCTGTGCCCCGAGTTCAATTTTTCGGGCAGTTTTAAATCAACCTGCCAAATTTCGGCCCATTTCTACACCGTCGTGACAAATGAAAAAATTGCCCCTGTTGCGGTTTTACTTTGTTAATTTTCTGTCCAACACTTCTTGAACCTGACATAATTAATAACGAATTAATTATTCGGAGGCCTAAACGAAGGAATTTGGCTAAAATCCCGTGATCCCGAGTCTGTGCCCCGAGTCTAATTTCTCTGGCCGTTTCCAATCAACATGCCGAATTTCGGCCCATTCCCACAGCGTCACGACAAATAACAAAAATTTCCCCTGGTACGATTTTTCATTGTTAATTTTCTGTCCAACACTTCTTCAACCTGACATAATTAAGACGAAAATTAATTATTCGGAGGCCTAAACGGAGGAATTTGGAAAAAATCCCTTGATCCCGGGTCTGTGCCTCGAGTCCAATTTCTCGGGCCGTTTCCAATCAACCTGCCAAATTTCAGCCCATTCCGACACCGTCGCGACAAATGACAATATTGCCCCTGGTGCGGCTTTGCTTTGTTAATTTTCTGTCCAACACTTCTTCAACCTGACATAATTAAGACGAAAATTAATTATTCGGAGGCCTAAACGGAGGAATTTGGAAAAAATCCCTTGATCCCGGGTCTGTGCCTCGAGTCCAATTTCTCGGGCCGTTTCCAATCAACCTGCCAAATTTCGGCCCATTTCAACACCGTCGCGACAAATGAAAAAATTGCCCCTGGTGCGGTTATTCATTATTAATTTTCTGTCCAACACTTCTTCAACCTGACATAATTAATAAGGAAATTAATTATTCGGAGTCCTAAACGAAGGAATTTGACAAAAATTCCGTGATCCCAGGTCTGTGCCCTGAGTCCAATTTCTCGGGCCGTTTCCAATCAACCTGCCAAATTTCGGCCCATTTCAACACCGTCGCGACAAATGACAAAATTTCCCTTGATGCGGTTTTGCATTGTTAATTTTCTGTCCAACACTTCTTCAACCTAACATAATTAAAACGAAAATTAATTATTCGGAGGCCTAAACGAAGGAATTTGGTTAAATCCCGTGATCCCGGATACGTGCCCCGAGTCCAATTTCTCTGGCCGTTTCCACTCAACCTGCTAAATTTCGGTCCGTTTTGACACCGTCGCGACGTATGACAAAATTACCTCTGGTGCGATTTTGCGTTGTTAATTTTCTGTCCAACACTTCTTCAACCTGACATAATTAATACGAAAATTAATTATTCAGAGGCCTAAATGAAGGAATTTGGCTAAAATCCCGGGATCCTGGGTCTGTGCCCCGAGTCCAATTTCTCGGGCCATTTCCAATCAACCTGCCAAATTTCGACCCATTCCGACACCGTCGTGGTAAATGACAAAATTGCCCTTGGTGCGATTTTGCTGTGTTAATTTTCTGTCCAACACTTCTTCAAACTGACATAATTAATAAGGAAATTAATTATTCGGAGGCCTAAACGAAGGAATTTGGCTAAAATCCCGTAATTTCGGGTCTATGCCCCGAGTCTAATTTCTCGGGCCGTTTCCAATCAACCAGCCAAATTTCGGCCCATTCCGACACTGTCGCGACAAATGATAAAATCGCCCCTGGTGTGGTTTTTCGTTGTTAATTTTCTGTCCAACACTTCTTCAACCTGACATAATTAATACGAAAATTAAGTATTCGGAGGCCTAAACGAAGGAATTTGGCTAAAATCCCGGGATCCCGGGTCTGTGCCTCGAGTCCAATTTCTCAGGTCGTTTCCAATCAACCTGCCAAATTTCGGCCCATTCCTACACCGTCGCGGTAAATGACAAAATTGCCCTTGGTGCGATTTTGCTTTGTCAAATTTCTGTCCAACACTTCTTCTGCCCGACATAATGAATAAGGAAATTAATTATTCGGAGGCCTAAACGAAGGAATTTGGCTAAAATCCCGTAATCTCGGGTCTATGCCCCGAGTCTAATTTCTCGGGCCATTTCCAATCAACCTGCCAAATTTCGGCCCATTCCAACATCGCCGCGAAAAATGACAAAATCACCCCTGGTGTTTTTTTTCGTTGTTAATTTTCTGTCCAACACTTCTTCAACCTAACATAATTAATAAGGAATATAATTATTCGGAGGCCTAAACGAAGGAATATGGCTAAAATCCCGTGATCCCGGGTCTGTACCCCGAGTCCAATTTCTTGGGCCGTTTCCAATAAACCTGCCACATTTCGGCCCATTCCGACACCGTCGCGACAAATGAAAAAATTGTCCCTGATGCGATTTTTCTTTGTTAATTTTCTATCCAACACTTCTTCAACCTGACATAATTAATACGAAAATTAATTATTCGGAGGCCTAAACGAAGGAATTTGGCTAAATCCCATGATCCCGGGTCTGTGCCACAAGTCCAATTTCTCAGGTCATTTCCAATCGACCTGCCAAATTTCGGTCCGTTCTGACACCGTCGTGACGAATGACAAAATTACCTCTGGTGCGATTTTGCGTTGTTAATTTTCTGTCCAACACTTCTTCAACCTGACATAATTAATACGAAAATTAATTATTCGGAGGCCTAAATGAAGGAATTTGGCTAAAATCCCGGGATCCTAGGTCTGTGCCCCGAGTCCAATTTCTTGGGCCGTTTCCAATCAACCTGCCAAATTTTGGCCCATTCCGACACCGTCGCGGTAAATGACAAAATTGCCCTTGGTACGATTTTGCTTTGTTAATTTTCTGTCCAACACTTCTTCAACCTGACATAATTAATAAGGAAATTAATTATTCGGAGGCCTAAACCAACAAATTTAGCTAAAATCACGTGATCCTGGGTCTGCACCCCGAGTCCAATTTCTCGGGCCGTTTCCAATCAACCTGCCAAATTTCGGCCCATTTCGACACCGTCGCGACAAATGACAAAATTTCCCTTGGTGCGATTTTGCATTTTTAATATTCTGTCCAACACTTCTTCAACCTGACATAATTAAAACGAAAATTAATTATTCGGAGGCCTAAACGAAGGAATTTGGTTAAATCCTGTAATCCCGGATCCGTGCCCCGAGTCCAATTTCTCTGGCAGTTTCCACTCAACCTGCCAAATTTCGGTCCATTCTGACACCGTCGCGAGGAATGACAAAATTACCTCTGGTGCGGTTTTGCGTTGTTAATTTTCTGTCCAACACTTCTTCAGCCTGACATAATTAATACGAAAATTAATTATTTGGAGGCCTAAATGAAGGAATTTGGCTAAAATCCCGGGATCCTGGGTCTGTGCCCCGAGTCCAATTTCTCGGGCCGTTTCCAATCAACCTGCCAAATTTCGGCCCATTCCGACACCGTCGCGGTAAATGACAAAATTGCCCTTGGTGCAATTTTGCTTTGTTAATTTTCTGTCCAACACTTCTTCAACCTGATATAATTAATAAGGAAATTAATTATTCGGAGGCCTAAACGAAGGAATTTGGCTAAAATCCCGTAATTTCGGGTGTATGCCCCGAGTCTAATTTCTTGGGCCGTTTCCAATCAACCAGCCAAATTTCGGCCCATTCCGACACTGTACCGACAAATGACAAAATCGCCCCTGGTGTTGTTTTTCGTTGTTAATTTTCTGTCCAACACTTCTTCAACCTGACATAATTAATAAGGAATATAATTATTCGGAGGCCTAAACGAAGGAATATGACTAAAATCCCGTGATCCCGGGTTTGTACCCCGAGTCCAATTTCTAGGGCCGTTTCCAATAAACCTGCCACATTTCGGCCCATTCCGACACCGTCACGACAAATGACAAAATTGCCCCTAGTGCGGTTTTTCTTTGTTAATTTTCTGTCCAACACTTCTTCAACCTGACATAATTAATATGAAAATTAATTATTCAGAGGCCTAAACGAAGGAATTTGGCAAAATCCCATGATCCCGGGTCTGTGCCACGAGTCCAATTTCTCAGGTCGTTTCCAATCAACCTGTCAAATTTCGGCTCATTCCGACACCGTCGCGACAAATTACAAAATTGCCCCTGGTGCGGTTTTGCTTTGTTAATTTTCTATTCAACACTTCTTCAACCTGACATACTTAATAAGGAAATTAATTATTCAGAGGCCTAAACAAAGGAATTTAGCTAAAATCCCATGATCCCAGGTCTACGCTCCGAGTCCAATTTCTCGGGCCGTTTTCAATCAATCCACCAAATTTCGATCCATTCCTACACTCTCGCAACAAATGAAAAAATTGCCCCTGGTGCGGTAATTTATTGTTAATTTTCTATCCAACACTTCTTCAACCTGACATAATTAATACAAAAATTAATTGTTCAGAGGCCTATACGAAGGAATTTGTCTAAATACCGTGACCCCGAGTCTATGCCCCGAGTCCAATTTCTCGGGCCATTTCCCGTCAACCTGCCAATTTCTGCCCATTCCGATACTGTCGCGACATATGACAAAATTGCCCCTGGTGCGGTTTTGCTTTGTAAATTTTCTGTACAATACTTCTTCAACCTGACATAATTAATATGGAAATTAATTATTCGGACGCCTAAATGAAGGAATTTGGCTAAAATCCCATGATCTCGAGTCTATGCCCCGAGTCCAATTTCTCAGGCCGTTTCCAATCAACCTGCTAAATTTTGACCCATTCCGACACCGTCGCGACAAATGACAATATTGCCCCTCGTGCAGTTTTTCATTGTTAATTTTCCGTCCAACAATTCTTCAACCTGACATAATTAATAAGGAATATATTTCTTCGGAGGCCTAAACGAAGGAATTTGGGTAAAATCTCGGGTTTGTGCTCCAAGTTCAATTTCTCGGGATGTTTCCAATCAACCTACTAAATTTCGGCCCATTCCGACTCCGTCGCGATAAATGACAAAATTGCCCCTGGTGAGGTTTTGCTTTGTTAATTCTCTGTCCAACACTTCTTCAACCTGACATAATTAATAAGGGAATTAATTATTCGGAGGCCTAAACGAAGGAATTTGGCTAAAATCTCGTGATCCCGGGTCTGTGCCCCGAGTCCAATTTCTCGGGCCGGTTCCAATCAACCTGCCAAATTTCGGCCCATTCCGACACCGTTGCAAAAAATGACAAAACTGCCCCTGGTGCGATTTTGCGTTGTTAATTTTCTGTCCGACACTTCTTCAACCAGACATAATTAATAAGGAAATTAATTATTCAGAGACCTAAACGAAGGAATTAGGCTAAAATCTCGTGATCTTGGGTCTGTGCCCCGAGTCCAATTTCTCGGGCCGTTTCCAATCAACCTGCCAAATTTCATCCCATTCCGACACCGTCGCGATAAATGACAAAATTGCCCCTGGTGCGGTTTTGCTTTGTTAACTTTTTGTCCAACACTTCTTCAACCTGACATAATTAATAAGGAAATTAATTATTCGGAGGCCTAAACGAAGGAATTAGGCTAAAATACCGTGATCCCGGGTCTGTGCCCAGAGTCCAATTTCTCAGGTAGTTTCCAATCATCCTGCCGAATTTCGGCCCACTCCGACACCGTCGCGACAAATGAAAAAATTGCCCCTGGTGCGGTTTTGCTATGTTAATTTTATGTCCAACGTTTCTTCAACCTGACATAATTGATAAGGAAATTAATTATTCGGAGGTCTAAATGAAGGAATTTGGCTAAAATCCCATGATCCAGGGTCTGTGCACGAGTGCAATTTCTCGGGCCGTTTCCAATAAACCTGCCAAATTTCGGCCCATTCCGACACCGTCGCGACAAATGACAAAATTGCCACTGGTGCGATTTTGCGTTGTTAATTTTCTGTCCAGCACTTCTTCAACCTGACATAATTAATAAGAAAATTAATTATTCTGGGGCGTAAACGAAGGAATTTAAAATCCCGTAATCCCGGGTCTGTGCCTCGAGTTCTTGGGCCATTTCCAATCAACCTACGAAATTACGGCCCATTTCGACACCGTCGTGAAAATGACAAAAATAGCCCCTGGTGCGGTATTTCATTGTTAATTTTCTGTCCAACACTTCTTCAACCTGACATAATTAATATGAAAATTAATTATTCGGAGGCCTAAACGAAGGAATTTGGCTAAAATCCCGTGATCCCGGGTCTGTGTCCAGAGACCAATTTCTTGGGTCGTTTCCAATCAACCTGCCAAATTTCGGCCCATTCCTACACCGTCGCGACAAATGACAAAATTGCCCCTAGTGCGGTTTTGCTTTGTTAATTTTCTGTCCAACACTTCTTCAGCCTGACATAATTAATAAGGAAATTAATTATTCGGAGGCCTAAATGAAGGAATTTGGCTAAAATAACGTGATCCCGTATCTGTGCCCCGAGTCCAATTTCTCGGGCCGTTTCCAATCAACCTGCCAAATTTCGGCCCATTCCGACATTGTCCTTACAAATGAGAAAATTGCCCCTGGTGCAATTTTTCATTGTTAATTTTCTGTCCAACACTTCTTCAACCTGATATAATTAATAAGGAATATAATTTTTCGGAGGCCTAAACGAATGAATTTGGCTAAAATCCCGTGATCCTGGGTCTAGGCCCCGAGTCTAATTTCTCGGGCCGTTTCCAATCAACCTGCCAAATTTTGGCTGATTTCGACACCGTCGCAACAAATGACAAAATTGCCCCTTGTGCTTTTTTTTCTTTGTTAATTTTCTGTCCGACACTTCTTCAACCTGACATAATTAATACGAAAATTAATTATTCGGAGGCCTAAACGAAGGAATTTGCCTAAATCCCGTGATCCTGGGTCTGTGCCCCAAGTCTAATTTCTCGGGCCTTTTCCAATCAACATGCCAAATTTCATCCCATTCCGACATCGTCGCGACAAATGACAAAATTGCCCCTGGTCCTATTTTGCTTTGTTAATTTTCTGTCCAACACTTCTTCAACCTGACATAATTAATACGAAAATTAGTTATTCGGAGGCCTAAACGAAGAAATTTGGCTAAAATCCCGTGATCCCGAGTCTGTGCCTCGAGTCCAATTTCTTGGGCCGTTTCCGATGAACTTGCCATATTTCTGCCCATTCCGACACCATCGCGACAAATAACAAAATAGCCCCTGGTGCGATTTTTCATTGTTAATTTTTTGTCCAACACTTGTTCAACCTGACATAATTAATAAGGAATATAATTATTCAGAGGCCTAAACGAAGGAATTTCGCTAAAATCCCGTCATCCTGGGTCTGTGCCCCGAGTTAAATTTCTCGGGTCCGTCGCGACAAATGACAAAATTGCCCCTAGTGCGATATTTCTTTGTTAATTTTCTGTCCAGCACTTCTTCAACCTGACATAATTAATACGAAAATTAATTATTCGGAGGCCTAAACGAAGAAATTTGGCTAAATCCCGTGATCCTGAGTGTGTTCCCTGAGTCCAATTTCTCGGGCCGTTTCCAATCAACCTGTCAAATTTTGGCCCATTCCGACAACGTCGTGACAAATGACACAATTGCCCCTGGTGCGGTTTTGCTCTGTTAATTTTCTGTCCAACACTTCTTCAACCTGACATAATTAATAAGGAAATTAATTATTCGGAGGCCTAAACGATGGAATTTGGCTAAATCCCGTGAACCCGAGTCTGTGCCCCGAGTCCAATTTTTCAGGCCGTTTCCAATCACCTTGCCAAAATTTGGCCCATTCCGATACCGTCGCGACAAATGATAAAATTGCCCCTGGTGCGGTTATTCTTTGTTAATTTTCTGTCCAACACTTCTTCAACCTAGCATAATTAATAAGGAAATTAATTATTCGGAGGCCTAAACGAAGGAATTTGGCTAAAATCGTGTGATCCCGGGTATGTGCCCAGATTCCAATTTCTGGGGCCGTTTCCAACCAACCTGCCAAATTTCGGCCCATTCTGAGATCGTCGCGACAAATGACAAAATTGTCCTTGATACGGTTTTGGTTTGTCAATTTTCTATCCAACTCTTCTTCAACCTGGTATAATTAATAAGGAAATTAATTATTCGGAGGCCTAAACGAAGGAATTTGGCCGAAATCCCGTGATCCCGGGTCTGTGCCCCAAGTCCAATTTCTAGGGTTGTTTCCAATCAGCCTTCCAAATTTCATTGAAGTGTTGGACAGAAAATTAACAAAGCAAAATCACCCTAGGGGCAATTTTGTCATTTGTCGCGACGGTGTCGGAATGGGCTCAAATTTGGCAGGTTGATTGGAAACGGCCCGAGAAACTGGACTCGAGGTAGAGACCCGAGATCTCGAGATTTTAGCCAAATTCCTTCATTTAGGCCTCAGAATAATTAATTTCCATATTAATTATGTAAGGTGAAAGAAGTGTTGGACAGAAAATTAACAAAGAAAAACCGCAGTAGGGGCAATTTTGTCATTTGTCGCGACGATGTCGGAATGGGCCGAAATTTAACAGGTTGATTGGAAATGGCCATTGGACTCGAGGCACAGACCCGGGCTCACATGTTTTTAGCCAAATTCCTTCATTTAGGCCTCCGAATAATTAATTTCCGTATTAATTATGTCAGGTTGAAGAAGTGTTGGACAGAAAATTAACAAAGAAAAATCGCAACAGGGGCAATTTTATCGCGACGGTATCAGAATTGGCCGAAATTTGGGAGGTTGATCGGAAACGACCCGAGAAATTGGACTCAGGGAATAGACTCCGGATCATGGGATTTTAGCCAAATTCCCTCGTTTAGGCCTCCGAATAATTAATTCCCATATTAATTATGTCAGGTTGAAGAAGTGTTGGACAGAAAATTAACAAACCAAAATCGCACCAGGGGCAATTTTGTCGTTTGTCGCGACGATGTCGGAATGGGCCGAAATTTGGCAGGTTGATTGGAAACGGCACGAGAAACTGGTCTCAGGGCATAGACCCAAGATCACGGGATTTTAGCCAAATTCCTTCGTTTAGGCCTCCGAATAATTAATTTTCGTAGTAATTATGTCGGGTTAAAGAAGTGTTGGACAGAAAATTAACAAAGCAAAACCGTACCAGGGGCAATTTTGTTATTTTTCGCGACGGTGTAGGAATGTGCCGAAATTTGGCAGGTTGATTGGAAACGGCTCAAGACAAAGACTCGAGAACTCGCGATTTTAGCCGAATTCCTTCGTTTAGGCCGTCGAATAATTAATTTTCGTATTAATTATGTAAGGTTGAAGACGTGCTGGACAGAAAATTAACAAAGAAAAACCGCAGCAGGGGCAATTTTGTCATTTGTTGCGACGTTGTCGGAATTGGCCGAAATTTTGCAGGTTGATTGCAAACGGCCCGAGAAATTGGACTCGGGGCACAAACCCGGGATCACGGGATTTTAGCCAAATTCCTTCGTTTAGGCCTCCGAATAATTAATTTCCGTATTAATTATGTTAGGTTGAAGAAGTGCTGAACAGAAAATTAACAAAGAAAAACCGCACCAGGGGCAATTTTGTCATTTGTCGCGACGATGTCGGAATGGGCCGAAATTTGGCAGGTTGATTGGAGACGGCCCGAGAAATTGGACTCGAGACAACGACCCGAGATCTTGGGATTTTAGCCAAATTCCTTCATTTAGGCCTCTGAGTAATTAATTTCCGTATCAATTATGTCAGGTTGAAGTAGTGTTGGATAGAAAATTAACATAGCAAAACCACACCAGGGGCGATTTTGTCATTTGTCGCGACGGTGTCGAAACTGGTCGAAATTTTGCAGGTTGATTGGAAACGGCCCAAGAAATTGGAGTCGAGGCAGAGACCCGAGATCTCGGGATTTTAGCCAAATTCCATCATTTAGGCCCCCGACTAATTAATTTTCGTATCAATTATGTAAGGTTGAAGAAGTGTTGGATAGAACATTAATAACGTAAAACCGCAGCAGGGGCAATTTTGTCATTGGTCGCGATGGTGTCGGAATGGGTGGAAATTTGGCAGGTTGATTGGAAATGGCCCGAGAAATTGGACTCGGGGCACAGACCCAGGATCACCGAATTTTAGCCAAATTCCTTCGCTTAGGCCTCCAAATAATTAATTTTCATATTAATTATGTCAGGTTGAAGAAGTGTTGGACAGAAAATTAACAAAGAAAAACCGCAGCAGGGGCAACATTGTCATATGTCACGACGGTGTCGGAATGGGCCGAAATTTGACAGGTTGATTGGAAATGGCCCGAGAAATTGGACTCAGGGCACAGACCTAGGATCACGGGATTTTAGCCAAATTCCTTCGCTTAGGCCTACGAATAATTAATTTTCGTATTAATTATGTCAGGTTGAAGAAGTGTTTGATAGTAAATTAACGAAGAAAAATCGCACTAGGGGCAATTTTGTCATTTGTCGCTACGTTGTAGGAATGGGCTGAAATTTGGCAGGTTGATTGGAAACGGCCCGAGAAATTGGACTCGAGGAAGAGACCCGAGATCTCGAGATTTTAGCCAAATTCCTTCGTTTAGGCCTCTAAATAATTAATTTCCTTATTAATTATGTAAGTTTGAAGAAGTTCTGGATAGGAAATTAACAAAGAATCGCACCAGGGGCGATTTTGTCATTTGTCACGGCGTTGTTGGAATGGGCCGAAATTTGGCATGTTGATTGGAAACAGCCCGCGAAATTGGACTCTTGGCAAAGCCCTGATATCTCAGGATTTTAGCCAAATTCCTTCGTTTAGGCCTCCGAATAATTAATTTTCGTATTAATTATGTCAGGTTGAAGAAGTTTTGGACAGAAAATTAACAAATTAAAGCCGTACCAAGGGCAATTTTGTCATTTGTTGCGATGGTGTCGGAATGGGTCGAAATTTTGCTGGTTGAATGGAAACGGCCCGAGAAATTGGACTCGGGGCACAGACCCGGAATCACGGGATTTTTGCCAAATTCCTTGGTTTAGGCCTCCGAATAATTAATTTCCCTATTAATTATGTGAGGTTGAAGAAGTGTTGGACAGAAAATTAACAAACCAAAATCGCACCAAGGGTAATTTTTTCATTTTTCACGACGGTGTCGGAATGCGCCGAAATTTGACAGGTTGATTGGAAACGGCACGAGAAATTGGTTTGGGGACATCGACCCGAGATCTCGAGATTTTAGCCAAATTCCTTCGTTTAGGCCTCCGAATAATTAATTTTCATAATAATTTTGTGAGGTTGAAGATGTGTTGAACAGAAAATTAACAAAGCAAAACCGCACCAGTGACAATTTTGTCATTTGTCGAACGGTGTCAGAATGGGCCGAAATTTGGCATAGAAATGGCCCGAGAAATTGGACTCGAGGGAGAGACCCAAGATCTGGGATTTTAGCCAAATTCCTTCATTTAGGCCTCCGAATAATTAAATTCCATATTAATTATGTCAGGTTGAAGAAGTGTTGGACAGAAAATTAACAAAGCAAAACCCCACCAAGGGCGATTCTGTCATTTGTCGCGACGGTGTCGGAATGGGTTGAAATTTTGTAGGTTGATTGGAAACGGCCCTAGAAATTGGACTCGAGGCAGAGACCCGAGATCACGGGACTTTAGCCAAATTCCTTCGTTTAGGCCTCCAAATAATTAATTTCCATATTAATTATGTAAGGTCGAAGAAGCGTTGGACAGAAAATTGACAAAGAAAAACTACACCAAGGGCAATTTTGTCATTTGTCGCGATGTTATCAGAATGGGCTGAAATTTGGCAGGTTGATTGGAAACGGGCCAAGAAATTGGACTTGGGGCACAAAACTAGGATAACGGGATTTTAGCCAAATTCCTTCGTTTAGGCTTCCGAATAATTAATTTCCATATTAATTATGTCAGGTTGAAGATGTGTTGGACAGAAAACTAACAAAGAAAAGCCGCACTAGGGAAAATTTCGTCATTTGTCGCGATGGTGTCGGAATGGGCTGAAATTTGGCAGGTTGATTGGAAACGGCCCGAGAAATTGGACTCGGAGCAAAGACCCAAGATCTCGGGATTTTACCCAAATTCCTTCGTTTAGGCCTCCAAATAATTAATTTCATTATTAATTATGTCAGGTTGAAGAAGTGTTGGACAGAAAATTAACAAAGAAAAACCGTACCTGGGGCGATTTTTTCATTTGTCGCGACGGTGTCAGAATGGGCCGAAATTTGGCAGGTTGATTGGAAATGGCTCGAGAAATTGGACTCGAGGCAGAGACCAGATATCTCAGGATTTTAGCCAAATTCCTTCGTTTAGGCCTCCGAATAATTAATTTCTGTATTAATTATGTAACGTAGAAGAAGTGTTGGACAGAAAATTAGTAACGCAAAACCGCACCAGGGCCAATTTTGTCATTTGTCGCAACGGTGTCGGAGTGGGCTAAAATTTGGCAGGTTGATTGGAAACGGCCCGAGAAATTGGACTCGGGGCATAGACTCGGGATCACGGGATTTTAGCCAAATTCCTTCGTTTAGGCCTCCAAATAATTAATTTTCGTATTAATTATGTCAGGTTGAAGAAGTATTCGGCAGAAAATTAACAAAGAAAAATCGTACCAGGGGCAATTTTGTCATTTGTCGCGATGGTGTCGAAATGGTCCGAAATTTGGCAGATTGATTGGAAACGGCCTGATAAATTGGGCTCGAGGCACAGACTCAGGATCAAGGAATTTTAGTCAAATTCCTTCGTTTAGGCCCCCGAATAATTAATTACTGTATTAATTATGTCAAGTTGAAGAAGTGTTGGACAGAAAATTAACAAAGAAAAATCGCAACACGTGCAATTTTGTCATTTGTCACGATGGTGTCGGAATGGGCTGAAATTTGACATGTTGATTGGAAACGGCCCGAGAAATTGGACTCGAGCAAAGACCCGAGATCTTAGGACTTTAGCCAAATTCCTTCGTTTAGGCCTCCGAATAATTAGTTTCCTTATTAATTATAAAAGTTTGAAGAAGTGTTGGACAGAAAATTAAAAAAGAAAAACTGCACCAGGGGCGATTTTGTCATTTGTCGCGACGTTGTCGGAATGGGCCGAAATTTGGTAGGTTGATTGGAAACGGCCCGAGAAATTGGACTCGGAGTAAAGACACGAGATCTCGGGATTTTACCCAAATTCTTTCGTTTAGGCCTCCGAATAATTAATAAGCAGGTTGAAGAAGTGTTGGACAGAAAATTAACAAAGAAAAACTGCACCTGGGGCAATTTTGTCATTTGTCGCGACGGTGTCAGAATGGGCCGAAATTTCGTAGGTTGATTGGAAACGGCCCGAGAAATTGGACTCGTGGTAGAGACCCGAGATCTCGGGATTTTAGCAAAATTCTGTCGTTTAGGTCTCCGACTAATTAATTTTCGTATCAATTATGTAAGGTTGAAGAAGTGTTGGACAGAAAATTAATAACGTAAAACCGCAGCAGAGGCAATTTTGTCATTCGTCACGATGGTGTCGGAATGGGTCAAAATTTAGCAGGTTGATTGGAGACAGCCCGAGAAATTGGACTCAGGGCACAGACTCGGGATCACCGGATTTTAGCCAAATTCCTTCGCTTAGGCCTCCGAATAATTAATTTTCGCATTAATTATGCCCGGTTGAAGAAGTGTTCAACAGAAAATTAACAAAGAAAAATCGCACCAGGGGCAAATTTGTCATTTGTCGCGATGGTGTCGGAATGGGCCGAATTTTGGCAGGTTGATTGGAAACGGCCCGAGAAATTGGACTCGAGGCACAGACCCGGGATCACGAGATTTTAACCAAATTCCTTCGTTTAGGCCTCTAAATAATTAATTTTCGTATTAATTATGTCAAGTTGAAGAAGTGTTGGATAGAAAATTAACAAAGAAAAATCGTAACATGTGCAATTTTGTCATTTGTCGCGATAGTGTCGGAATGGGGTCGAAATTTAGCAGGTTGATTGGAAACGGCCTGAGAAATTGGACTCGAGGCAGAGACCCAGATCTCGGGATTTTAGCCAAATTCCTTTGTTTAGGACTCCGAATAATTAATTTTCGTATTAATTATGTAAGGTTGAAGAAGTGTTGGGCAGAAAATTAATGACGCAAAACCACGCCGGGGGCAATTTTGTCGTTTGTCGCGATGGTATCGAAATGGGCCGAAATTTGGCAGGTTGACTGGAAACGGCTCGAGAAATTGGACTCGGGGCACAGACCCGGGATCACGGGATTTTAGCCAAATTCGTTCGTTTAGGCCTCCAAATAATTAATTTTCGTATTAATTATGTCTGGTTGAAGAAGTGTTGGACAGCAAATTAACAAAGAAAAACCGCACCACGGTCAATTTTGTCGCGACGATGTCGGAATTGGCCTAAATTTGGCAGGTTGATTGGAAACAGCTCGAGAAATTGGACTCGGGGTAAAGACCCGAGATCTCGGGATTTTAGCCAAATTCCTTCGTTTAGGCCTCCGAATAATTAATTTCCTTATTAATTATGTTAGGTTGAAGAAGTGTTGGACGGAAAATTAACAAAGCAAAATCGTACCATGGGTAATTTTGTCATTTGTTGCGACGGTGTCGGAATGGACCGAAGCTTGGCAGGTTGATTGAAAATGGCCTAAGAAATTGGACTTGAGGCAAAGACTCGGGATCACGAGATTTTAGCCAAATTCATTCGTTTAGGCCTCCAAATAATTAATTTTCGTATTAATTATGTCAGGTTGAAGAAGTGTTGGACAAAAAATTAAAATAAAACCGTACCAGGGGCAATTTTGTCTCGACGGTGTCAGAATGGACCGAAATTTGGCAGGTTGATTGGAAACGGCCCGAGAAATTGGACTCGGGGTAAAGACCCAGGATCTCGAGATTTTATCCAAATTCCTTCGTTTAGGCCTCCGAATAATTAATTTCCTTATTAATTAGGTCGTGTTGAAGAAGTGTTGGATATAAAATTAACAAAGCAAAACCACACCAGGTGAAATTTTGTCATTTGTCGCGACGGTATCGGAATGGACCGAAATTCGGCAGGTTAATTGGAAACAACCCGAGAAATTGGACTCGGGGCACAGACCCGGGATAACGGGATTTTAGCCAAATTCCTTCGTTTAGGCCTTCAAATACTTAATTTTCGTATTAATTATCTCATGTTGAAGAAGTGTTGGATAGAAAATTAACATAGAAAAACTGCACAAGGGGCAATTTTCTCATTTGTCGCGACGGTGTCTGAATGGGCCGAAATTTTGCAAGTTGATTGGAAACGGCCTGCGAAATTGGACTCAGGGTGAAGATCTGGGATCATGGGGTTTTAGCCAAATTCCTTCGTTTAGGTCTCTGAATAATTAATTTTCGTATTAATTATGTCAGGTTGAAGAAGTGTTGGACAGAAAATTAAGAAAGCAAAATCGCACCAGGGGCAATTTTGTCATTTGTCGCGACAGTGTCGAAATGGCCGGAAATTTGGCAAGTTGATTGGAAATGGCCCGAGAAATTGGACTCGAGGCACAGACCCAGGATCTTGGGATTTTAGCCAAATTCCTTCGTTTAGGCCTCCGAATAATTAAATTTCGTATTAATTATGTCAGGTTGAAGAAGTGTTGGACAGAAAATTAAGAAAGCAAAATCGGACCATGGGCAATTTTGTCATTTGTCGCGACGGTGTCGGAATGGGCCGAAATATGGCAGGTTGATTGGAAACGGCCTGCGAAATTGGACTCAGGGTGAAGATCTGGGATCATGGGGTTTTAGCCAAATTCCTTCGTTTAGGTCTCTGAATAATTAATTTTCGTATTAATTATGTCAGGTTGAAGAAGTGTTGGACAGAAAATTAAGAAAGCAAAATCGCACCAGGGGCAATTTTGTCATTTGTCGCGACAGTGTCGAAATGGCAGGAAATTTGGTAAGTTGATTGGAAACAGCCCGATAAATTGGACTCGGGGCACAGACCTGGGATCAAGGGATTTTAGCCAAATTCCTTCGTTTAGGCCTTTGAATAATTAATTTTCGTATTAATTATCTCAGGTTGAAGAAGTGTGGGATAAAAAATTAACAAAGAAAAATCGCACCCGGGGCAACTTTCTCATTTGTCGCGACGGTGTCGAAATGGGCCGAAATTTGACAGGTTGATTGGAAATGGCCCGAGAAATTGGACTCGGGGCACAGACCCAGGATCACGGGATTTTACTCAAATTCCTTCGCTTAGGCCTACGAATAATTAATTTTCGTATTAATTATGTCAGGTTGAAGAAGTGTTTAACAGAAAATTAACAAAGAAAAACTGCACCAGGGGCAATTTTGTCATTTGTCGCGACGTTGTAGGAATGGGCTGAAATTTAGCAGGTTGATTGGAAACGGCCCGAGAAATTGGACTCGAGGAAGAGACCCAAGATCTCGGGATTTTAGCCAAATTCCTTCGTTTAGGCCTCCGAATAATTAATTTCCTTATTAATTATGTAAGTTTGAAGAAGTGCTGGATAGGAAATTAACAAAGAAAAACCGCACCAGCGGCGATTTTGTCATTTGTCGCGACGGCATCGAAATGGGCCGAAATTTGGCAGGTTGATTGGAAATGGCCTGAGAAATTGGACTCGGGGCACAGACATAGATCCTATATCTATCTATATGAAGAAGAGATCATGTAATTAAGGGGATTCTTATTTGTCCAAATGGTACTTCGAACTTGGAACGAGCATGAAGAAATTAACGATACTTCTTTATCTTTTGAGTTGTTCTGCCGAATCGGTCGCTCAAGATCTTTTGTCTTTACCCGGACCCGATGAAAAAAATGGGATCACTTCTTATGAACTCATTGAGAATGATTCTGATCTAGTTCATGGCCTATTAGAAGTAGAAGGTGCTTTGGTGGGATCTTCACGGACAGAAACAGATTGCAATCATTTTGATAATGATCGAGTGACATTTCTTCTTTGGCTCGAACTGAGGAATCCCATAGATATAATGCAAATTGGATTTTGTTCTATCTTTGATTAGAGATTTCTCTATGAAAAATACGAATTGGAGTTTGAAGAAGATGAGGGAGAAGGAGACCTTGACCCGCAACAGATAGAGGAGGATTTATTCAATCACATAGTTTAGGCTCCTAGAATATGGCGCCCTTGGGGCTTTCTATTTGATTGTATCGAAATGCCCAATGAATTGGGATTTCCCTATTGGTCCAGGTCATTTCGGGGCAAGCGGATCATTTATGATGAAGAGGATGAGCTTCAAGAGAATGATTCAGAGTTCTTGCAGAGTGGAACCATGCAGTACCAGACACGAGATAGATCTTCTAAAGAACAAGGCCTTTTTTGAATAATCCAATTCATTTGGGACCCTGCAGATCCACTCTTTTTCCTATTCAAAGATCAGCCCCTTGGCTTTGTGTTTTCATATTGAGAATTATTTGCAGATGAAAAGATGTCAAAGGGGCTTCTTACTTCCCAAACAGATCCTCCTACATCTATATATAAACACTGGTTTATCAAGAATACACAAGAAAAACACTTCGAGTTTTTGATTAATCGTCAGAGATGGCTTAGAACCAATAATTCATTATCTAATGGATTTTTTCGTTCTAATACTCTATCCGAGAGTTATCAATATTTATTAAATCTGTCCCTATCTAACGGAATGCTATTGGATCCAATGATAAAGACATTGTTGAGGAAAAGATGGCTTTTTTCGGATGAAATAAATATTGGATTCATGTAACAGGACAAAGATTTCCTATTCCTTAGCCAGAAAGATATGTGGCCATGAAAGAGAAAGAGGGATTAAGTAGAACATAATTGACTGGGTGGTAGAGTCATGGAAATGCTTCTTTCTTCAATGTTTTAGACCTTAGCTCCATGGAACAATATGTTATTGCTGAAACATGGAAGAATTGAAATATTAGATCAAAACATTATGTATGGATGGTATGAACTGCCTAAACAAGAATTCTTGAATAGCGAACAACCAGTTCAGATATTCATGACCAAGAAGTACTGGATTCTCTTTCGAATAGGCCCTGAAAGGAGAAGGAAAGCTGGAATGTCAATAGGCATCTATTATTGAATTTACCCAACCTGATAGTACCCATTTTGGGAACATCCAGTGCCAAAGTCACTGAATGGGTAAGTCGCCAATCCCTGGAC
>NC_036253.1:15450288-15455288 GCF_002742605.1 Olea europaea var. sylvestris | reverse complement strand
GCGAGGTTCAAATGAGAAAAGGCTTGCGGTGGATACCTAGGCACCCAGAGATGAGGAAGGGCATGGTAATCAAAGAAATGCTTCGAGGAGTTGAAAATAACCATAGATCCGGAGATTCCAAAATAGGTCAACCTTTCCAACTGCTGCTGAATCCATGGGCAAGCAAGAGACAACCTAGCGAACTGAAACATCTTAGTAGCCAGAGGAACAGAAAAAGTGATTCTCGTAGTAGCGGCAAGTGAAATGGGAGCAGCCTAAACCGTGAAAATGGAGTTGTGGGAGAGTAATACAAGCGTCGTCCGGCTAGCCGAAGCAGCATGAATGCTGCACCCTAGATGACAAAAGTCCAATAGCCAAAAGGATCACTAGCTTACTCTCTAGTCCGAGTAGCATGGGACACGTGGAATAATGTGTGAATCAGTAAGGAGCACCTTGCATCGCTAAATACTCCTGGATGGTGATAGCAAAGTAGTACAGTGAGGGAAGGGTGAAAAGAACCCCCATCGAGGAGTGAAATAGAATATGAAACTATAAGCTCCCAAGCAGTAGGAGGAGCCAGGTCTCTGATTGCGTGCTTGTTGAAGAATGAGCCAGCGACTCATAGGCAGTGGCTTGGTTAAGGGAACCCACCGAAGCCGTAGTGAAAATGAGTCTTCATAGGGGAATTGTCACTGCTTATGGAGCCGAACCTGGGTGATCTATCCATGACCAGGATGAACCTTGGGTGAAACTAAGTGGAGGTCCGAACCGATTGATGTTGAAAAATTAGCGGATGAGTTGTGCTTAGGAGTGAAATGCCACTTAAACCCAGATCTAGCTGGTTCTCCCCGAAATGCGTTAGGCACAGTAGTTGACTGTACATCAAGGGATAAAGCACTATTTTAGTGCAGGCCGCGAGAGCGTTACCAAATCGAGGCAAACTCTGAATACTAGATATGACCTCAAAATAACAGGTGTCAAGGTTGGCCAATGAGACAATAGGGGATAAGCTTCATCTTCGAGAGAAAAATAGCCCAGATCAGCAGCTAAGGCCCCTAAATGATCGCCCAATGATAAAGGAGGTAGGGGTACAAAGAAGCCAAGAGGTTTGCCTAGAAGTAGCCATCCTTGAAAGTGTGCGTAATAGCTCACTAATCGAGCGCTCTTAAGTCGAAGATGAACGGGGCTAAGCGATCTGTTGAAGTTGTGGGATGAAAAAATACATCGATAGAGGAGTGTTTCGCCTTAGAAGGAAGGCCCTGTGCGAGTAGTGGTGGACAAAGCAGAAGCGAGAATGTCAACTTAAGCAATGCAAACATTGGTGAGAATCCAATACCTCGAAAACCTAAGCGTTCCTCCACAAGGTTCGTCCACGGAGGGTGAGTCAGGGCCTAAGATTAGGCGAAAACCCGTAGTCGATGGACAACAAGTGAATATTCTTGTACTATCCCTTATTAGTCCCAAGGGACGGAGGAGGCTAGGTTAGTCGAAAGCTGGTTATCAGTTCAAGAACGTAAGGTGCCCCTGCTTTTTCAGGGTAAGAAGGGATAGAGAAAATGCCTCAAGCCAATGTTCAAACCCCATGCGCTACGGTGTTGAAGTAATCCATGCCATACTCTCGGGAAAAGCTTGAACGACCTTTAAAAAAAAAGGTACTTATACCAGAAACCAACATGGGTGGGTAGGTAGAGAATACCTAGGGGCACGAGACACTCTCTCTAAGGAACTTGGCAAAATAGCCCCGTAACTTCGGGAGAAGGGGTGCCTCCTCACAAAGGAGGTCACAGTGACCTGGCCCAGGTGACTATTTACCAAAAACACAGGTCTCTGTAAAGTCGTAAGACCATGTATGGGGGCTAACATCTGTCCAGTGCAAGAAGGTCAAGAAAGTTGGTGACCTAATAACAGGGAAGCCGACGATCGAAGCCCTGGTGAACGACGATCATAACTATAATGGTCCTAAGCTAGTGGAATTCCTTGTCGGGTAAGTTCTGACCCACACGAAAGGCATAACGATCTGGACACTATCTCGAAGAGAGGCTTGGTAAAATAGACATGTCTATGAAGATGCGGACTACCTGCACCCAGACCGAGAGACCCTATGAAGTTTCACTATTCCCATTGGGTTTAGGCCTTTCCTGCACAACTTAGGTGGAAGGTGAAGAAGGCCTCCTTCCGAAGGGGCCTGAGCCATCAGTGAGATACCACTCTAGAAGAGCTAGAATTCTAAACTTGTTTCAGGACCTACAGGCTAAGGAACAATTTCTATGGGGCGTAGGCCTCCCAAAAGGTAAGAGAGGTGTGCAAAGGTTTCCTCGGGCTGGATGGAGATTGGCCCTTGAGTGCAAAGGTAGAAGGGAGCTTGACTACAAGACCCACCAGTTGAGTAGGGATGAAAGTCGACCTTAGTGATCTGACGGTGCCGAGTGGAAGGATCATCGCTCAACAAATAAAAGTTACTCTGGGGATAATAGGTTGATCTTTTTCAAGAGCTCACATCGACGGGAAGCCTCGGCACCTCGATGTCGGCTCTTCGCCACCTGGGGCTGTAGTACATTCCAAGGGTTGCGCTGTTCGCCTATTAAAGTGGTACGTGAGTTGGGTTCAGAACATCGTGAGACAGCTCGATCCATATCTAGTGTGGACGTTAGAGCATTGAGAGGACCTTTTTCTAGTACGCTGGTGTACCAGTTATTGTGCCCATGGTAAATGCTGGGTAGCCAAGTGCGGAACGAATAACTGCTGAAAGCATCTAAGTAGTAAGCCCATCCCAAGATGAGTGCTCTCCTATTTTGACTTCCCCAGAGCTTTCGATAGCATGGCCAAGATAGCAACGGGTTCTCTGCTCCTGTGAGGATAGAGCGATAGAAGTTTTGAGAATTTAAGAGAAGGTCACGGTGAGACGAGCCATTTTTCATTACGATAGGTGTCAAGTGGAAGTGCAGTGATGTATACAGCTGCGGCATCCTAACAGATCAGTAGACTTGAACCTTGTTCCTACATGACCTGATCAATTCAATCAGGCACTCGCTATCTATTTTCATTTTTCAAATCTTTGACAACACGAAAAACCATGGTTCAACTCTTTGACAACATGAAAAAACTAAAAGGTCTGCCCTCCCTCTCTATACATCCAAGGGATGGAAGGGCAGAGGCCTTTGGTGTTCCCTCCAGTGAAGAATTGAGGCCTCACAATCACTAGCTAATAGGCTTTTCTCTCGTGCCTTTCTTTGCTCATGGTTTGATATTCTAGTGTCCTAGGCATAGAGAAACCACTCCAATCCATACCGAACTTGGTTGTTAAACTCTACTGTGGTGACGATACTGTAGGGGAGGTCCTGAAGAAAAATAGCTCGACGCCAGGATGATAAAAAGCTTAAGACCTCTCATTCTTATTCCTTTTTCAACGAAAAAAATGAAAAATCAAAAGGTCGTCTTATTGGAAACCCCAACTATGACATCCCTTTTCTCCCACTTCACACCTCAGAATGCACGTTCTTATAGAGATAAATGCGCTTTTACATCTTCTTAATCCAAAGTGAAATGGCTGGGGAGGGGAGAGGAAAGGTTCCTTTTTTTAGGCTACTCCCGAGACCATATCCAGTGGAGACGGGGTGGGGCAGCTATGGAACTTGGGTGTGGGTCTTTGGAATGGGTTTTTCTTTTTATTTATTATTTATCGTGAATGATGGAATTATTACAAATAGTATGCCCCCGACCCATTCGCATATTTTTTATTTTATGCCTCGTAACTCTTTCTCAACCAGGCTTGGATAGAATAGCAGAGCAAGTACAAGTATTAGTAGCATAACAAAACTGCCTTCTTCGTCATTAATATGTTTGCTCACGGCAATTGTGAACTCTCAGGAGAATCGATGACTGCATCAAAGATGCAGTGCTAGTACATCTGAGAATTCTTAATTGGCTAGTTGGAAATAGCCCCAGGGCTATGGAAAAAAGGATCATCTTAGACCTACATCGAGGTATTGACGGTGATTTTCAAATCTCGCAGAACAGAATGTGATCGATGAGATAGAAACAAAGACAAGGAACAGGTTACCTACTCTTAACGGTCAAAGCGAGCCCCTTTATTTTGAATTCGTTAATTCAGAATGAATCAAATCTCCCCAAGCAGGATTTGAACCTACGACCAATCAGTTAACAGTCGACCGCTCTACCACTAAGCTACTGAGGAACAACGGGAGATTAGATCTCATAGAATTCAATTCCCGTTCTTAACCCATGACCAATATGAGCTCGAAGCTTCCTTCGTAACTACCGAAACTTCTTCGTAGTGGCTCTCTTCCATGTCTCATTTCAGAAGGAACCTCAAAGTGGCTCTATTTCATTATATTCCATCCATATCTCAATTCCATTCATTTAATACCCCTTTGGTGTCATTGACATAACAGATGTCGTTTCTAGTCTATCTCTTTCTATTTCTTTTCTATATATAGAAAGTTCAAAAATCATCATATAATAATCCAGAAATTGCAATAGAAAAGAAATAAGGGAGGTTTGTGATGATTTTTCAATCTTTTCTACTAGGTAATCTAGTATCATTATGCATGAAGATAATCAATTCGATCGTTGTGGTCAGACTCTATTATGGATTTTTTACCACATTCTCCATAGGGCCCTCTTATCTCTTCCTTCTTCGAGCTCAAGTTATGGAAAAAGGAACCGAGAAGAAGGTATCATCAACAACTGGTTTTATTACATGAGAGCTTATGATGCTCATATCGATCTATTATACGCCTCTGCATCTAGCATTGGGTAGACCTCATCCAATAATTGCCCTAGCTCTACCATATCTTTTGTTCCATTTCTTCTGGAACAATCACAAACACTTTTTTGATTATGGATCTACTACCAGAAATTCAATGCGTAATTTCAGCATTCAATGTGTATTCCTGAATAATCTCATTTTTCAATTATTCAACCATTTCATTTTACCAAGTTCAATGTTAGCCAGATTAGTCAACATTTATATGTTTCGATGAAACAACAAGATGTTATTT
>NC_036253.1:15420691-15450081 GCF_002742605.1 Olea europaea var. sylvestris | reverse complement strand
TCCACTTTCGATTAACAGAGACAGGCTCTAAAAATAGCCCAGTTTATGAAGATTCTTATCTGATGAATATCAATGAAAATCACGACAATTCCAAATTCAAAATACTTATCAAAAACCAAAAAATAAAGACCTAATAAAAATATTGATAACAAGATAAATAGAAGAAAAGATAAGAAGATATGCGTCCACCCCCTACATATTTGATACCTTCTCCTACAAAGAAACTCATAACACCAACCCCATTCGTAATTCCATCAATTACTCGTCGATCAAAAAAATGAGTTAATTGGGCTAATCCTTTTACCGCCCTAGTTAAGGATGTTGTATAAAAAGCATCTATATAAGCACGATTATATGACCAATTATATAGACCATTTAAAATTTTGTCCCAAAGACTTCTCTTAGGACCTGTTTTAACAAATAAATTGATTAAGTTGAAATTTTTGAAAGAGGAATAAATAGGTTTATATAAAAATGAAGCTATAAATATTTCAAAATAAGTTATACTGACTGAAAAAATTGCATCTTTCAAAAATTCATACCAATCGATCGAATCATTCAACTTTTGATGTAAAAGGTTTATGGACGGAGTTAACCATTTGGTTAATATATCCAATTGTTGATTGAAAAGAATTCCTATAGATCCAACGAACAAAGTAAAGATGCCCAATACAAGTAAAGGAAATAACATAGTATTGTCGGATTCATAAGGATAGGAATAATCCTTTTTATTCTCAAAACGAACAATAGTAATAAAAGGACCTATCTTGTTTCTTACATTTTTATCACTTCGATATGTCTTTTTTGAAAAAAAAAAAAAAAAGAACTTTTACTATTATTCTTTTTTAATAAACGAAATTTTTTTGTTAATTCTTTTGGAACCCCCTTTTCCCTATAAAGATATTGAATAGAAAGGGGTATTTTGTTTGCCACTATAATTTTGAAAATGAACGTTTAAATGCCCTGCAAAAGTAAGTAAATAGATCCAAAACATATAAAATAATGTTAATCCTGTTGTGGTCCAAGCTATTATTGCGAAAATCGATGAATACAACCAACTATCATTAAGAATTTCATCTTTTGACCAAAAACAAGCTAGAGGTGGAATACTACAAAGAGAAATTGTACCTAATAAAAAAGAAATTCGGGTAATTGGTACATGTTTTGTTAAACCACCCATAAGAGCCATATTCTGACTTTTATCTGGAGAATAGCCAACAATAGTTTCCATTGAATGAATAATAGATCCAGACCCTAAAAATAATAATGCTTTGGAATAAGCATGAGTAATCAAATGAAATAAATCACTTCGATAAGACCCCATTCCTAGAGCCAACATCATATAACCTAATTGAGACATGGTCGAATAGGCTAAACCCCTCTTAATGTCTTTTTGAGCAAGAGCTAAAGTAGCTCCTAATAATACTGTTATTATTCCTATGAACAAAATTAAATTCATTATGTAAGGTATAACTATAAAAAGAGGAAGAAGGCGAGCTACAAGAAAAATTCCCGCTGCTACCATAGTAGCAGCATGTATAAGAGCCGAAATAGGAGTAGGTCCCTCCATAGCATCAGGTAAGCATACATGAAGGGGGAGTTGTGCAAATTTAGCAACTGTACCAGTAAATAATAGAGCAGCACACAAAGTAACAAATGAAGAATTTACTTTATTATTATAAATCAAGTTATTTAATATTTCGAATAAATCCCTAAATTCGAAACTACCTGTTATCCAATAAAAACCTAATATTCCTAATAATAAACCAAAATCCCCTACACTATTAGTTACAAATACTTTTTGACAAGCATTTGCCACAACAGGTCATGTGAATCAAAACCCTATTAATAGATAGGAACACATTCCAACCAATTCCCAAAAAATATAAATTTGTATCAAATTGGAACTAGTAACAATCCTAACATGGAAGTACTGAAAAAACTCATATAAGCAAAAAATCTCAAGTATCCTTGATCATGAGCCATATAATTATCACTATAAATAAGAACCATAATTCCAACAGTAGTGATTAAAATTGACATAATAGAAGTAAGTGGATCAATCATGTAATCGAATTCTAAAGAAAAATCATTATTGATGATCCAAGACCATACATATTGATAGATACAACTACTATTTATTTGCTGAATAGGCAGATTAATTGAAGAAATCATGACTATACTTAACAATAAAATACTCGAAAAGGCCCTCATACGATGAAGGTTTTTTGTAGTTGTCAGAAAAAGAAGAAGTCCGACTCCTATTAACATAGAAACTAGAAGTGGAACAAAAGGTATGATCCACACATATTGATATGTCTGTTCCATAAAAAAAAAAATTTAATTAATTGTTTTCAATTCACCGGATCTTACCTATTTTGAAAGAAGTCAATAAAAAAAATCAAGATATGCACTAATTTAAATAGAATTTTATAATTTTTTATTCTTACTTATTCTACTAAATATTCCAAATATTCAAATCAAGAAGTTACAATTGGTCAAATCATATGAAAGAAAAAGATTAATTACAAGTTTCTGAAAATTCAATTCAAATTAGCCACATTTTTACCGAGTTTGACCAGTTAATAGAAAAATACATATTCTTCTTCTTTTTTCTATTTTTAGTAATATTTTATGTCATTTTCACATATCTTTAACCTATCTATTGTTTTCTTTTTATTTTATAACAAAATATTTTCTAGAAAAGAAATTCCTAATGAATGGAGAAATGCGGATTCATTTTGAATAATAGATGTCTTTCACATCCAGCTATAAAAATGAGTAATATCTTAATTTGTATTTAAATGGCAGTTCCAAAAAAATGTACTTCTGCATAAAAAAGCGTATTCGTAAAAAAATTTGGAAAAGGAAAGGATACGAGATAGCATTAAAAGCATTTTCCTTAGGAAAATCTCTTTCTACCGGGAATTCAAAAAGTTTTTTTGTGAAAAAAAAAATAAGTAATAAAACGTTGGAATAATCTGAATCGACTTGACTCAAGAAATTGACTCATTTTTAAAATCAAATTAATGAATTTCATTACCTATTGAGTTAATCAATATGAAATGGAATTCGTTCCGCTCTTAGAATATGTAGAATAAGTATTCTTCTATTTACCTTACTCAATACAATTCAAAAAAAATAAAAATACTTTCTTTTTGTTGACAAAAAATACTCAATTTTCTTTTTAGCATATTTTCTCATTTCCAAGGCGGGGAGTCTTATTTTCTGAATTCCCTATTTGTTACAATAATACAACTTTTTTTTTCTCTATATCCACTTTTTCTCTCTATCTATAGAAGAGCAAATAGAAAATCTTGAATCTTTAGTTACTAAAATCATTGAAACTAACTGATTAAAATTTTAAACCCTCTTGTGTAACTTTCTGACTTTTTGATTTTCTCTGAATTCCTATATACACACCCATATATCTCTAACACTTAGTGAAGAGAGTCTGGATAAATAATGTATCAATTTTGAGTGATCCAAGATAGGTTTTTTTTTCTTTTGGATTCATTAAGAAAATGGATTTTTTTTTTAGTTCTATCCTATTAATTGATAATAAAACTATCTATTTTTAAAGAGTTCAAGTTGAGGAGAGTATAAAATACAGGAATATCTTAAGAAAACTAAGGTCCTAAACTAAAATAATGAACCTTTAAATACCTATTTGAACTAATTTTTATTCATACATTTGAATATTTCCTAAAAAAATATTGCAACCAATTGAATTATTAAATCTAGACGATTGCTTATTCATAGGCTATTATAAGATCAAGACAAGCCACTACGTTGAAATTGGTAGACATGCTGCTATTAGGAAGCAGTGCTAGAGCATCTCGGTTCGAGTCCGAGTGGCGACACGTCATCTTCTAAAAAAACTAAATAGACCCTTAATGAATTCAATTCCTAATTTCTTGTAATTAAAGAACTCCTATTTTTTAAGTTTTTTATGATATTTTCAACCTTAGAGCATATATTAACTCATATTTCTTTTTCGATCGTTTCAATTGTAATTACAATTCATTTGATAACATGTTTAGTCAATGAAATCATAAAACTCTACGATTGATCAGAAAAGGGCTTGATAATGACTTTTTTTTTATAACAGAATTATTAGTTACTCATTGTATTTATTCGGGACATTTTCCACTAAGTAATTTATATGAATCATTAATCTTCCTTACATGGAGTTTATCCCTTATTCATATAGTTCCGTATTTCAAAAAAAAAAAAAATTAAGCGCAATAATTGGACCAATTGCTATTTTTACCCAAAGCTTTGCTGCTTCAGGTCTTTTAACTCAAATACACGACTATGAAATATTAGTACCCGCTCTTCAATCCAAGTGGTTAATAATGCACGAAAGTATGATGATATTGGGCTATGCAGCCCTTTTATGTGTATCATTATTATCAGTATCACTTCTAGTCATTGCAGTTAAAAAAAATAGAAAGTTATTTTTTTTACAAGTTATCATTTATTAAATTTAAATGGGTCATTTTTCTTTGGTGAAATCGAATACATGAATGAAAAAAGAAATGTTTTACAAAATACTTCTTTTTTTCCTCCGAGGAATTATTACAAGTCACAATTTATTCAACAATTGGTTTATTGGAGTTGTCGGGTTATTAGTCTAGGATTTATCTTTTTAACCATAGGGATATTTTCTAGAGCAGTATGGACTAATGAATCATGGGGATCATATTGGAGTTGGGACCCAAAGGAAACTTGGGCATCTATTACTTGGATCATATTAGCGATTTATTTACATATTTAAACCAATATAAAATGGAAGGGTATAAATTCTGGAATTGTGGCGTCTATTGCTTTCTTATAATTTGGATATGCTATTTTGGGGTCAATCTATTAGGAATAGGACTCCATAGTTATGGTTCATTTACATTAACATCTACATGAATTCAAAAGGATTCAAAAATGACTTACGAATAGAACAGTGTACAGTGCATATGAGATAAAAAAAAAACTTTATGTGAACTAATGAGAACCCTGTGAATCAACTATTGTAGTGATTCACAAGGATCGCGCCAATTAAAATTTATTTTTTTAGTTAACTCAAGAGAAGAAGAAAAAGCCTTCTTTTTTTCATTATACAATGAACGATTAAAAAAATCATAGGATTTTTTCTTTTTTTTTATTCATCAAAACTATCTATAAAAAGAATTAAATAGAATAACTTCGACCTTGTCAATTGATAGTGAAAGAACAAAATCGGGGTACATACCAATACCTAGTATGGGTAAAAAGATAGAGATTGAAAGTAATAACTCTTGCGGTCCAGAATCAAAAAAATAAGAGTTCGGAGCATTAAATATCTTGTATCCATAGAACACCTAGCATGACATAGATAAAGAATAAATAGGAGTTAATATCATTCCAATTGCCATTACAAAAGTAATTAGTATTTTTGGCATTAAAAGGTGTTTTTGACTGGTAATTAGTCTAAAAAATTATATTAATTTGGCAACAAAACCACTCATACCTAGTAATGCAAGGGAGGCCATCGAAAAACTACTGAACATCATGAATATTTTTGGCATTGGGATAGCTGTTCCACCCATTTCATCAAGATAAACAAGACGTATTCTATCATAAGTCGTTCTTGCCAAGAAAAAAAGTACAGAACCAATAAATCCATGAGAGATTATTTGTAAAAGGGCTCCATTGAGCCCTGTATCGGTGATAGAACCAATTCCTATAATTATGAAACCCATATGAGATACAAAGGAATAGGCTATTCTTTTTTTTTTTAATTCCGTTGATCGAGAGATGTCGAAGCTGCATAAATTATTTGCATTGCACCTACTATCATCAACCAAGGAGAAAATATAGAATGAGCATGGGTTAATAATTCCACATTGATCTGAACTAATCCATATGCTCCCATTTTTAATAAGATTCCGGCTAGAAGCATACAAGTACAATAATGAGCTTCTCCCTGGGTATCTGGTAACCATGTATGTGGGGTATAATCGACAATTTGACAGCAAAACCAATAAAAAATACAATATAAAATATTATTTCCAAGGCCACAGGACAGGACTGAATGGATAATATTTCTAAATTTAACGTTGGTTCATTAGAACCATATAAACCGATACCCAGAATTCCCATTAAAAGAAAAATAGAACCCCCCGCCGTGTACAAAATAAATTTGGTAGCTAAATACAGACTTTTTTTCCTCCCCACATTGATAGAAGTAGATAAATGGGAATTAATTCTAACTCCCACATGAGGAAAAAAGTAAAAGGTCCCCGACAAGAAAATAATCCTATTTGACCACTGTACATTGCTAACATCAAGAAATGAAATACTCGAGAATCCCAAGTAACTGGCCGAGCCGCTAAAGTAGCTAAAGTAGTGATGAATCCCGTCAGTAAAATGGGTCCTATAGAAAGCCCGTCTATTCCTAATCTCCAATGGAAATAAAAAAAAAATCGATCCATTTATAATCCTCCACTAGTTGGATTAATGGATCGCCCGATTGGAAATGATAACAAAATGCATAAGTCGTTATAAAAAGTTATAAGATACATATACATATAGTATACCAACGAATTACCCTATTTCCTCTATGTGGAAGAAAGAAAATTAAGGAACCAGCAGATATTGGCAAAATAACAATTATTGTTAACTGAGGAAAATGATTCGTGGTAAAGACAAGATACACTTGGGCTAGAAAAACCCATGCTCCAAATATTTGGAGCACGGGTTTTGTCGATAAAAAAAATGGATTCAAGTAGAGTTTTCTAGAACGTATCAATAAGCTAGACCCATACTGCGAGTTGTTTCATGCCATAAATAAACTCGAACACTCAAGAAATCTGTTGGGCAGGCGGATTCACATCTCTTACAACCAACATAGTCTTAGGTCCTTGGGCGGAAGCAATTTGTTTAGCTTTACATCCATTCCAAGGTATCATTTCTAATACATCGGTGGGACACATTCAAACACATTGAGTACATCCTATACATGTATCATAAATCTTTACTGAATGTGACATTGGATCTATACATTTTTTCGTCATGAATTTTCAACCTAGTAAACTTATAAATGAATCATATATTTAGATACCAGACGAATCAATGAGTGATCAGGATCAATCTACTTGCGGATTGGTTTATGAGAGTGGGCCAAAATAGTTTTATTTCTTATGTTTTTGCAACTACGATCCTACCTTACACGTAGCAACCCTGCTAATTCGAATTAATTTCAGAATAATTTCTGAATATTTGAATTTCCATTTATATAATTAATACTATTTATTCAACAAATTGGATTGGTTAATACGAGTTGATTTTCTGTTATGATAAAATTGATGAAACAATAGCCGGTCCAATAGCTGCTTCAGCGGCTGCAACAGCTATAACAAAAATGGAGAAAATATCTCCTCTTAATTGACGATTATCAAAAAAACCAGAAAATGTTACAAAATTTATATTAACTAAATTTAATATAAGTTCAAGACACATAAGTGCTCTAACCATATTTCGACTTGTGATCAATCCATAGATACCGATGGAAAATAATAGGCACTCAAAACAAGTACATATTCAAGCATCATTAACCAACTCCTTATCAATCTCGATTCATTTCAATATGAACAATAATTCAAGCGATTCAATTCTAACAACAGGGAATATATTGGTAATAGATCTACCTAAAGCTAAAGCATTTCTATTTTAGACAGGAATTCAAATTAAAGGATTATAACATTCATTTCCGTTGTTTTTGTTTGAATGGAATTCCTAGTTTTAAAGATTTATTAATTACGAGCTATAGCGATTGCACCTATTAAAGCGATTAAAAGAATTATTGAAATGAGTTCAAATGGAAGAAAAAAAATATGTTGATAAATGAATTCCAATTTTTGGCTATTACTTATCAAATCTTGCTCTATAATCTAGTTTGATTTTGTAGTCCAAATAATCTCATACCATGACGTATCTAGAATAGTAGTAATTAGTGAAATAAAAAGACTTGTACAAACTATTGAAGTAACTCCATCCCTAACGGTCCAAAGATGAAAATCTTTGTAATATTCTGAACCAGTCATGAACATCACAGCAAAAATGATTAAAATATTTATAGCTCCCACATAAATAAGGAGCTGCACAGCAGCTACAAAATATGAGTTCGATAGAATATAGAATAAGGATATACAAAAAAGAACCAATCCCAACGAAAAGGCCGAAGAAATTGGATTGGGAAGTAGTACTACTCCTAGACTTCCTAATATAAGACCCGATCCTAGAAAGACTAAAAGAAAATCATGTATTGGTCCAGGTAAACCCATTTGATCTTATAGAAAAAAAAATAGATAAATCGAAATATTTCATGACTTTGTTGACCTGACCAGGAAAAAATAAGTTATCTTTGAGGATACTTCTTAATTGAATTAAATTAGAATCGGTATGATGTGGATTGATGTAAATACGGTTATGGGACTACTCTTATTCTTTATCCGAAAGAGGAGTTTGAAACTCTCTATTTTGAAATCATTAGTTGAATAGAAATCAATTTTCAATCCAAATTAAGTCACGATTCTCGCCAACCAACCTATTGACCAAGCAAAAAACCTCATTCTTTTGGATCCAAAAATGATGGAATGGTTTTTGAATCAAGGATTTTTTCCATTTTGTATTTGACACCGATAACCGACCTAAAGCAGTTTGATTATAATTCAATTCGTGATGATTATAAGTAGAAAGTTCATATTCTTCAGTCATTGATAAACAATTTTTTGGACAATACTCAACGCAATTACCACAAAATATACAGATTCCAAAATCAATACTGTAATTAAGTAATCACTTCTTTCGAATATCCATTTCCAATTTCCAATCAACAAAGGGTAAATCATAGGACTTGCATGAACACATACTTCACAAGCAATGCATTTATCAAATTCAAAGTGGATTCGCCCTCGAAAACTTTCCAATGTGATCAATTTTTTGTAGGGGTATTGAATAGTTATAGGTAAACGATTCACATGGGACAATGTAATCATGAAACTTTGACCAATGTACTTTGCAGCTCGTATTGTTTGTTGACCATAATTCATGAACTCAATTACCATAGGAAATATATCATAAATATCTATAAATAATTTTTTACTTGTTTCTTTTTCTTGTTTGAGACAAGTTGTGAATATAGAATATTCTATTCCTTTACAGTGAAAGAAGTTGGAATGAAGTTGTTAATAATAGATTACATAGAGAAATAGGTAAAAGAAATTTCCACCCAAGATTTAATAGTTGGTCCATTCTCAGTCTCGGTAAAGTCCATCTTGTTGCAATAGAAATGAACAAGAACAAATAAGTTTTAGCTAATGTAATAAGGATATCGATTATTGTTCCAAAAACTTTACCTCTTTCAAAAAGCTCAGGAACGAATATGTACGGAATAGAAAGATTCCAACCCCCCAAGTAAAGAATTGTTACAAATAATAAAGAAACTAGTAGATTCAGATACGAAGCAACATAAAATAAACCAAATTTGATACCTGAATATTCGGTTTGATAACCTATTACTAATTTCTCTTCTGCATCTAGTAAATCAAAAGGTAATCTCTCACACTTGGCTAGAGAAGAAATTAGAAAAACGATAAACCCTATAGGTTGACGCCACAAATTCCACCCCCAAAAACCATATTTTAATTTGCGCTTCAACTATATCAACTGTACTTGAATTGTTAGATAATCACAGTCGATGATAACATCACTGTTCCCATCACTATTACAGAACTGTACATGATATTTTCACCTCATACGGCTCCTCCGAGGTTGCAAATAAATCTAAGTACCTTTCGACATTATTTATCTTGATATGTTTATAGGATAGATAGAGATTCAAACTCTTACCCTAAGGTAGATCAATGGAATTATGTCTGCTATTTCTAAAAATATATATTTCTAATAAATAAAAGTGCTTCTGAATTGATCTCATCTTTTAAGAATTTTCATTTTTCTATGTTGATTAATAACTTTATCCTTGAATTAAAAAAGAGTTTTTTTTTTTTTGAGGAATATTACATAGCTATTTCAACCTTTCATTTTCCATTACGAAAAAGAGTTAGACATCGCATTAGTTCATGCATCATGACAAGAATTATATCTCTCTAAATAAAATGGGTGTATAGGAAAGAAAAAATAAAAAAAGATCTCTTTTTTGCAATTCTATTCTTTCGAGTTTATTTCATTCTTATTCTCCTTTCTCAAAAAAGGGGGACATTACCAAAGTAAAAGATTACTTCGTTCTTGATAGTTATTTACTTAATCAGTGGATAGGAACATACTCTGGATCAAAATCACGGGGAGTACTTCTTAATCATTTCTACTAACTTAACGCCCAATTTGAATTCCTTTTAGGTACATCCTGTTAGATAATTTACAGAATCTTCATTATTAATCCTTTGCGTATCCTGTTCTTCCTAACCATCCACTCATTTTTGTTAACCTTCCATTACGGTAATACATCTAAGTTAATAGATAGTAAAAACTCCATACAGTTGATGTTTTGAACCTGTTTCAAGCCATGATGCCTAATCAACCAATTTTGGTGTAAACAACCTCGACTGCTTTGCTTATATTTACTTTCATTTCATTCTTGTACATGGGAAATGAGATTCAATCCCTTTAACTGCAAATTCAAAAGTAATTTTATTTCACTCATAAAACTATCTAGTTTAGTTCATCAACTCAAATTCTGAATAAAAAAAAGAAAATATATATATTCAACTCATATAACTTTCTTACTAGAAAGAAAAGAAATAGGGGAAATTTTATGTCTCACCGAATCACATAGAGATATTGATAATACACATAGAGTTAATGGTATTTCATAACTAATTGATTGAGCAACAGCTGATAAACCACCTAAAAAGGAATATTTATTATTTGATCCATATCCCGACATAAGAAGTCCAACGGGAGCAAGACTTGAAACAGCGATCCATAAAAAAAAAAAAACTAATACTAAGATTTGCTAGAATAAGGCGATAACCAAAAGGAATTACTGAATAACTTAGTAAAATGGATATGACTACTATGGATGTTCCAATACTGAATAAACAAGTATCCCCTCTAGATGGAAAAAGATTCTCTTTGAAAAGTAGTTTTACCCCATCTGCTAGAGCTTGAAGAATTCCTAAAGGGTCGGCGTATTTAGGTCCAATATGTTGTTGTCTCCCTACAGATATTTCTCTTTCTAACCAAACAATTACTAGTACACCTAGTGTGATTCGTAGTATAAGAGTCAAAATAAGGATAAGCACCCATATGATCCCATAGACTTATTTAAAGAATTCCAATCTGGAAAACAAATGGATGGCTTGTAGTTCTGTTGTATTATCAATTATCATTTCAACGATCATCTTCTCCCATAATGATATCTATACTACCTAATATCGTCATAATATCATCCAATTTCATTCTTTTAACTAACTGAGGCAGAATTTGCAAGTTGATAAAACCCGATGGGCTAATTTTCCATCTCCAAGGAAAAACACTCTGATCTCCTATCAGAAAAATTCCCAATTCTCCTTTTGGTGATTTGACTCTTACATAAAGTTATTGTTTGGACAAATCAAAAGTTGGAGAAGGTTTTTTACTAATAAATGGATATTCAAAATCATTCTATTCAGTATCTTTTACTCTATCAAAGCATCGAATTTCTAAATTCTCAAAGGGCCCCTTGGAATTCCTTCCAAAGCCTGTTGGATGATTTTTATGGATTCGGTCATTTCACCTATTTGTACTAAATAACGAGCTAATGAATCCCCTTCTTTTGCCATTGAACCTCCCAATCAAATTTGTCGTAACACTCATAATGATCAACGAAGGTCCCATTGTATTCCAGAAGCTCGTAGCATTGGTCCTGATAAACCCCAATTTAGTGCTTCTTCTCCTCCAATAATGCCAACGCCCTCAACTCATTCTAAAAAATAGGATTCCACGTAATAAGCTTTTGATATTCAGCAACCCCTATTAAAAAATAATCGTAAAAATCCAAACATTTATCTATCTATCCATCCATAAGGTAGATCAACAGCTATTTCTCCAATACGAAAATAATTATACATCATTCGCATACCGGTGGCAGCTACGAATAGGTCATATATCAATTCTCATTCTTGAAAAATATATTAGAAAGCGGTTTGTGCCCCAATATCTGCCATAAAAAGTCCAAGCTATAACAAATGGGAAGCTATACGACTCAACTCCAACATAATGGCTCTGATATAGCTAGCCCTTTTAGGTACTTGAATATTACCTAGTTGTTCGGGTCCATTTACGGTTATTGCTTCTGTGAACATAGTAGCTAAATAATCCCAACATGTTACATAAGGTAAATATTGTATAATTGTTCGATTTCTCGCAATTTTATCCATTCCTCTGTGTAAATAACCCAATATTGATTCACAGTCAATAACATCTTCACCATCGAGAGTAACGATAAGTTGAAGAACACCATGCATTGATGGTTGATGAGGACCCATATTGACTATCATTAGGTCTTTTCTTGTAGTTGGTGCAATCATAAGTTTTTTTCCCGAGTCATTCTTCCATGTATTGCTCAAAGTAAAAAGAAGTTCATCAAAATTGAAACGCATAAGTTTAAATGATATCACTCTTTAAATTAATGAGTTTTTATCTCTCGAATATCCAACCGATCAATTAATTCTTTATAACGTACTCTATTTTTTTGACAAATAAGCTAGTAATTGTTGACGTTTTTTGAAAAATTTTCACCAACCTCTCTGAGATGACTAGTCTTTTTTGTGCAATTCCAAATGTGAAGTAAGTCTCCTTGAAGTGATACAAATTTTGCCAAAATGAACCAAAGCATTGGAGTTTGATTGGAAGAAACCTAAACCAAGTTCGGGTCTTCGGGAAGCTCATACGGGTGGCATAATTGATGGATCGAGGCACGGAGCATACTATGTTGAATTCCATGAGCTAAGTGACAACTTTCGTGTTGGGGTCGAAGTCCGAAAGCCTATGAAACAACGTGATTCAAGCAGTTGAAGAAGGGACCAACCCATAACTCCATGCGACCACACCGTGTCGTAGGCATGCGGTCTTACAGGTGGCTACCGAAACTCAAGAGGCGGTAACATCTTCAACCATGCAATCGCACCAAGTTCTACCATGCAGTCACATGGGCAAAACTGAAGACGTGAATTTCCAATTTTTGCGAGAATTTTAATTTGATTCAATTTCTTATTTTTGACAAGTTTCATTATTTTAGGACTCTAGAATTTCGTGGTTTTTCCTTATTTCCTAGGGTAGTATAAACTAGTTTCTATCTTTCATTATTGAATAGACTTTGATTTGAGAATTAATTCAGAGAGGCGAATTACTTCCAAACCTTTGTTTTTCGGGACTTTGAACTTATCAAGGGATCCGATTGGGATTTCTTGTGGCCTACGCAACCTTGGGTGAGGTTCTTAAATTGTGTAACTAAGAGGCCTTCAATTTAATATATCATTGGTTGCCTAATTCACCATTTAGGAATTAAATCCATAAACATCAAATTGGCATTCTTGGGATTGGTGTTACTCTCGTGTGGGTTCGATAGTGGTCGTTGCTATCCGGGTTTGCATCACTCCTTATCTTAGTGGTGAAACTGAATACTTGAAATTCAATAGACCCTCTATTTTCTTCATTTTCAAACTGAATACTTGAAATTCAACAGACCCTCTGTTTTCTTCATTTTCTTTTTGAGAAATAACCGAAATGAATGAATTTCTTACCATAAAAAAAAGCCTCCTCTCCCTTTTTACAGATATGGATTTTAACGATCAGTAATAATAATGTCATTTATTTTAATGTGGTATATACAATAATCTAATTCAAATTTCTTTATGAACTCCTAATTTTATCAATTCAAATGAATCAATCCAATAGAAAATTAGATTTAGATAGGGAGAGAAAAAGATTGGCACATTTTCATATTCACAAAAGCGAAGAGTTTAGACCTAAAATGAAGAGGATTCTATTGATTCATTTCTAGATCAAATTGATGCATTATTCATTTAGTGTTGGATATTTAGAATGAAATGTAAGACAAGACGTGTGATATGTGTATTTATTTTCTTTCATATATCCTATATAGTAGAGGATATATAGGAAAAATGAACTATCAATGAATTTTCAATCATGGATACAAATGTATCCTAACATACTGAAAGAACTGCCATTATTGGTATCAAACCAAGAGCAATTCATACAAGCTAAATCTTCTAATCAAAAATTAGGCCAAAGAAAGAACTTCAATTTCATTAATTGATTTATCTCTCCATCGAGGTGAATACTATTACCTAGAACTTGGCTGGTATTCTTTTCATTGCAAAATGCAGGATTTCTATCTACATCATTCCTATTCTTTCAATTGAAACAAATTAGAATTCTTAATTTTCTACAACGCCTAAGTGAGAAAATATTTTCAGGAACAAGCAAATTCAAATGATTTTTGTCTCTATTTCTTGTTATTCTTTCATGTGGTGGAATAGATTCATCAAAATTATTCTTAGCAACATATCTTTGCTCTCGGTATCTTTGATTAGTTTGGTGCTTACTCTTATGAACCAACAAAATACCGAAGGTTTGATACATAATAAACTATTCGTCCTTTTTTACAAATAAACGAATGGGTTCAATAATCAATATTCCCCTTTTCATCAATTCTAAAAGAGTTAATTCTTCTGAATCAGCATTATATCCAAACTCATTTCTCCCCTTTGACTTGAGGATATAGAATTTTTTCTTGGATCTATTAGCCTAAGCAGGAAACAATATCCCTTAATATTATTGATCACTCTTTGATTCAAAGTATCGTCCCTTCTCAATTGAAAAGGCAAATAATGTTTCAGGAACAAATCTAGTTCTGCTTCCGTGTTACTTTTGTATTGTTTTTTTCTTTTTACCTTTTTTCATGTCCGATCTCGCATAATCTTCTTCAATATCTTTTTGTTGGTTTGAAAGAACGGATCCAAGATCCCTTGGCCTGTGGTTTTTTTTCTTCTTAGTTTCGATTCTTTATTTTTTTATTCGATGGTATCAAAAAACTTCCCTTTTGCTTTTCATTAATCTTTTGATTTTGATTCTCATTACTATTTTCATTTCTATTCAAATTTAAAAGAAGTAATTTACTTGGTATAAACCAAGATTTCATTTTGTATGTATTATAAATTAACAAAAATTCTGGAAAGAACCAAAGTTCCAGATTCAATATGGGATGCTTTAGTATTTTTTCATTCATCCCCATCCAATCAAAAAAAAAAAAAAACTTTTGGGGAGTTTGGTAAATTCATTTCTGGAATCATAAGATAAAAAAATATATTTTTTTGATCAATTATTTGATAATTATTAGTAACAATTTGAGTATTTTGATTACTATTGGCATCGATCGTGATCCAGGCCCCAATATCGACTTTTTATCTAAGATCAAAATTGATAATTTTCCAATCCAAATACTTCTTATCGGGAGTTTTTTCAATATCGCCCTTTCCTAGATAATTATTGATAGGGATACTCCTCAGCATAACAAAAAAAGTTTCTTTATATGTATTGTAATTATAAGAAATCTCTTGATTCTTATTTCCTTCAAACGGCGATCTAGAAAGAAATGAGTCCTTTTTATTTTCAGAAGTAATAGATTTATATGATAAAAGATCATATTTATAGTATTTTTGAAAATTATCTTTTTGATTCAATAATGAATAGACTTTCAAAATATTTTCTTTTTGGGAATCAATTAATTGGTCTTTTTCATATAAATTCCATTTGCTGAAATTTTTCTTTTTAACCATACGACGTCGATAAATCGTATTGATAATGCCCTCTTAACTAGCTTTTCCATTGATTCATTTCAGAACTCGGAAGTCTGTTATCCTTTAATTTTGAATGAACTATTCCTTATGTTTCAAAAGAATCCTTTATTTCAGGCTTAAGAAAAAAAGGGATTCCTTGATATTTAAGAAATGATTTTAATTTATACAAGTTAATAACTTGGGTTGGAAATAATTTGTAAAATACATATGCTTGTGATAAGTACGATAAGTCATAAAAAAATATGTGCATTTGTCTTACTATTACTAAAATTATAAAGTGACTTTTTTATAGTCGAAATAAAATTAATTGGATTTTGATTTTTTAATTAATTATTTCTTGACTTCTTTTATTATTGTAAATGGATTTATTCATAATTTTTTTTGTTGATTCAAGAAATAATTTTCTCTTCATTCTAGGATTATTAATGATGGATAAAAATATATTTGTGTAGATTCTTTCAATGAAAAATTTAAAAACAAAAGTTAATTTAGAAATTAATCGAGCATTTATTCTTTTTAATATTTGCCATTTTTCTAATCTTTTAGCATTATAACTTGTTTTGTTGAGAGTAATATTTATTTCCGGAGTTACTTTTTTTTCTCTTTTTAATTCTTTCTATTTGATTTCTAATTTTATTTGTTATATCAGTTAGATCCTTCATTTTTTCTGTCAATGAAGAATTTGTCCAATCTGGAGATGCAATTTGACTAAATGATTTATGAATCAACTGATTGCTGATTATGGGATCTCTTTCTTTTTTAGTTTCACTTGATTCATATACTTCCACTTTTCTTGATCGAAATAAGAGAATTTGATTTACTTTTAAAAGTTCTTTTCTTATTTTTTTTTTTTTTTAAAAAAAGACACTTTTGATAACACATTTTTTTGTTTCTTTTGAAACTTTTCGAAGTAATTTCATTTTTCCTTTAAAAATTTTTAGAAGTAGAAAATATTTCTTTTGAAATTTTCCAATTTTTTTTCAAGTTACTTAAAAATGGGTTCAGAAAAAGAGGGTCGTTTTTGGGGAGAACCAAAAGGAAGTTCAGTTTCCATTCCCAAAACTGTTAAAAAACAAAAATCGTCTTTTTCTTTTTTTTTTTTTCATTATTAGATCTTTATGAGAGAATCGGAGTTTAGATCTGTGACAAGGTTTCAAACAGAAAGGAAATAAGATTTTTATCAGAATACCATCTGTCAGCCAATTTTGTGGAAATTCTGTTTCGGACAATTGAACACCGTTATAGGTACATTTAACATGCATCCCCCTATTCCATTCCTCTAGATCCTCATACCATTCAGAAAGTTGCAATAATAACATACGTCCAATATTTTTCTCTATTATCAATGAAGGTAATAGAATATATTTTCTAAAAAGAGATTGAGTTACTAACTTGGAACCCCGTTTTACTTGCGCAAATGGAATGGTATCCCAGGCCTCTGCTATCTCTATTCGAGCGTTCTCCTTTCTTTTGTTCTCTTCTTTTTTGTCTTTCTCTTTTTTTTTCTTCTCTTTTTGTTTGCTCTTCTGTATACTCTACAATTTTGAAAGATGACCCCCTCCCTACCCAATTTCTAAAAAAAAAATTTAATTGGCCCAGAGATATCAAAAGAAAAAAGAAGGGATTTTTTTTATTCTGTCCAAAAAAAGAGGGGAATGTACATTTGCTTGAAACAGTTCCCAAATAACTATTTTACATCTTTGAGCACGTATAGAACCTTTTATTATGCCTCGCCTAAAATTTAATTTTTGTTAATAGCGTATCAAAGCTACTTCGTCTGTTTGATCAGGAGGATTAGTATCCTCAGTATGTTCCTTGTTACCAATAAAAATTACTACACGTTTGGCTTTTCTTGAACGAATTTCATGATCTAATGGTCCGTTTTCTTGATCTTCTCCTACTTCTTGTTCCAACTCGCTGGTTAATTTGTATAAAGAGTCAGGTACTTTTTTACTGATTTTTTTTATTCGAATCAATCTTTTACTAATTTTTTAGACATTAGTAGCAGTTACAATTCTATTTTTAAAATATTTCAAATAATTTGTTCCTTTTTCTGAATCTATTCTTCCTTCTTTTTATCTGAAACTACAGAAAGACCCCTAGAATTTAAAATTGATACTGATTCTTTACCAAGTTCATTGATGAAAGTTAAGAAATCAACAATTTCGGTTGATAATGGTTTTTTTCAAATCAATCTATTTTCTGTTCAATTTTTTGGTAATCAGTATCAAGAAGAATGATACCATGAATTCGAGTTATCCCAACTTTCTCTAAGAAATTGTCTATCGAAGTTTTTTTTATTTCTATGATTGAAGGTGAAACGCTTTTTTTATTGTTCTCCGATATGGTTCGTTCAAGAAAGGATCATATATTTTGGGTAAGTATTCATTTGTAGTATTGTCATTACACAACCTAGTCCTTGTTTCGAGTATATTCAAAAAAAGAGATTCTTTGTCTAGATCTTGAATTCGATTTACAATTTCGTTGTTTAAATTATTATTTTTTTCTTTGTTGGTATAAACCCAATGATTGTAGAGTTCATTAGATGAGAATTTTTCTAATGTAGGCAGAGATATCCTTCTTTTTATCATTTCCCAAAAAGTTGACAAACTAGGTGGATATGTAAAGGATATTCTTTCCTTTCCAGCACTTTGGCATGTGTCAAAAAAATATTCTGACATTTCATTTGTGACAACGTTTTCAAATTGATTATTTTTTATGTATCGAAATGGTCTATTCCAACGGTTAGAGTCAAAAAGAAGAGTCACAAGTGGTTTTTCAAACTAAAAACAAAAAAGGTCTTTATTTTCCAATTTTTCGATAAGTATTTTGAATTTGGAATTGTCGTGATTTTCATTGATATTCATCAGATAAGAATCTTCATAAACTGGGCTATTTTTAGAGCCTGTCTCTGTTAATCGAAAGTGGAATTCATCCTGTGTTTTTTTCTTTCCATTCACTCAGATTTCTTCCGTTTCATCAATTTTGTTCGGATCCTCCTTTTTTTCTAAAAAAAGGAAGGAGAAGGATCTTCTTCGACAGATCTCTCTTGTTACTATTTAGTCCCTTTCATTTCGTAAGCTATTTCTATTTCTATATCTCTTTCTTCCTTACTTTCCACCTTTTCTTCCATTTTTGAGGTTTCTTTCCATTTCTTAGAAAGAATGGGTGACAGTATTCTGCGTAAATAGTAGACACGGGTAAGAAATAAGAGAATACTAAAGATCTGAGCCATAGAATTTCTCAATTCTGACACAAGGTACTTATGAGATCGAATGTACTTATTCGATCTAATGGAATGATTATGCCGTATCCAGACTAATACCAATCCAAGCCATTTCATGAATAAAATGTGCCCAATTAACCAACCAACAAAACTACTTGTTATAAATAACATCTTGTTGTTGCATCAAAACATATAAATGTTGACTAATCAAGCTAACATTGAACTTGGTAAAATGAAATGGTTGAATAATTAAAAAATGAGATTATTCAGGAATACACATTGAATGCTGAAATTACGCATTGAATTTCTAGTAGTAGATCCATAATTAAAAAAGTGTTTGTGATTGTTCCAGAAGAAATGAAACAAAAGATATGGTAGAGCTAGGGCAGTTATTGTATGAGGTCTATCCAATGCTAGATGCAGAGGCACATAATAGATCGATATGAACATCATGAGCTATCTCGTAATAAAACCAGTTATTGCTGATACCTTCTTCTCTATTTCTCCTTCCATAACCTTAGCTTGGAGAAAGAAGAGATAAGAGGACCCTATGAAGAATGTGGTTAGAAATCCATAATAGAGTCCGACCACAATGATCGAATTGATTATCTTCATGCATAAGGTTACTAGATTACCTAGTAGAAAAGATTGAAAAATCATCACAAACCTCCCTTATTTCTTTTCTATTGCAATTTCTGGATTATTATATGATGATTTTTGAACTTTCCATATATAGAAAAGAAATAGAAAGAGATAGACTAGAAACAACATCTGTTATGTAAATGACATCAAAGGGGTATTAGATGAATGGAATTAGGATATGGATGGAATATAATGAAATAGAGCCACTTTGAGGTTCCCTCTGAAATGAGACATGGAAGAGAGCCACTACGAAGAAGTTTTGGGAGTTACGAAGGAAGCTTCGAGCTCATATTGGTCATGGGTTGAGAACGGGAATTGGTAGAGCAGTCAGCTGTTAACTGATTGGTCATAGGTTCGAATCCTGCTTGGGGAGATTTGATTCATTTTGAATTAACGAATTCAGAATAAAGGGGCTCACTTTGACTATTAAGAGTACATAATCTGTTCCCTGTCTTTGTTTCTATCTTATCGTATCACGTTCTATTCTACGAGATTTGAAAATCACCGTCAATACCTCGGTGTAGTTCTGGGATAATTCTTTTCCTCCATAGCCTTGGAGCTATTTACAACTAGCCAATTAAGAATTCTCAAATGTACTAGCACTGCATCTTTGATATAGTCATTGATTCTCTTGAGAGTTCACAGTTGCCTCGAGTAAACATATTAATGATGAGGAAGGCATTTTTGTTATTCTACTAATACTTGTACTTGCTCTGCTATTCTACCCAAGCCTGAGGAAGAGTTTTGGGGCATAAAATAAAAAATTACTTGGATGGGCCGGGGACATACTATTTGTAATGATTCCATCATTCATAATAAATAATAAATAAAAAGAAAAAGTCATTCCAAAGACCCACACCCAAGTTCTGTAGCTTTTGGTCTATCCCGATCATGATTTTCCTACCCCCAGAGGGAAAGGTACTTCCCTTTTGTTTTGGGCCGATTGTGGGTGAAGAGGGATTCAAACCCCCGACACCGTGGTTCGTAGCCATGTGCTCTAATCCTTTGAGCTACAGGCCCCATCCCATCTCTACTGGATTTGTTCCCTGGAGTACCCTAAAAAAAAGGAACCTTTCCTCTCCCTTCCCCGGCCATTTCATTTCGAGTTAAGAAGATGTCAAAGTGTTTATCTCTATAAGAATGGTGCGTTTCGAGGTGTGAAGTGGGAGAGAAAGGATGTCATAATTGGGGTTTTAAATGACACAACCTTTTGATTTTTCATTTTTTTCGTCAAAAAAGGAATAAGAATAAGAGGTGTTAAGTTTTTATCATCCTGGCGTCGAACTATTTTTCCACAGTAGAGTTTAACCACCAAGTTCGAGATAGATTGGTGTGGTTCCTTTATGCCTACGACGCTAGAATATCGAACTATGAATGACGAAAGGCACGAGAGAAAAGCCTATTGGCTAGTGAATGTGAGGCCCCAATTCTTGACTGGAGGGGACACTGAAGGCCTCTGCCCTTCCATCCCTTAGATGGATAGAGAGGGAGGGCGGAGCTTTAGGTTATGTTGTCAAAGAGTTGAACAATGGTTTTTCGTGCTGTCAAAGATTTGAACAATGAAAATAGATGGCAAGTGCCTGATCGAATTGATCAGGTCATGTAGGAACAAGGTTCAAGTCTATCGATCTATTAGGATGCCTCAACTACAAACATCACTGCACTTCCACTTGACACGTGTGGTAATGATAAACTGCTCGTCTCATCTTGACCTTCTCTTGAATTCTCAAAACTTCTGTCACTCCATCCCCACAAGGACACAGAACCCGTCACTATCTCAGTTGTGCCACCAGAAGCTCTGGGAAAGTCGAAATAAGAGAGTACTTATCTTGGGGTGGGCTTACCACTTAGATGCTTTCAACAGTTATCCGCTCCACACTTGACTATCCAGCATTTACCATGGGCACGATAACTAGTACACCAAAGGTGCATCCTTTTCGGTCCTCTCGTACTAGGAAAAGGTCCTTTCAATGCTCTAATGCCCAAACCAAATATGGACCGAACTATCTCACGACATTCTAAACACAGCTCACGTACCACTTTAATGGGAGAATAGCCCAACCCTTGGAACATCCTATAGCCCCAGGTGGCAAAGAGCCGACATCGAGGTACCAAACCTTCCCGTCGATGTGAGCTCTTGGGGAAGAGTAGCCTGTTATCCCTAGAGTAACTTTTATCCGTTGAGCAACAGCCCTTCCACTCAACACCGTCGGATCACTAAAGTCGACTTTCATCCCTACTTGACGGGTGGGTCTTGCAGTCAAGCTCCCTTCTGCCTTTGCACTCGAGGCCAATCTCCGTCCGGCCCGAGGAAACCTTTGCACGCGTCCGTTACTTTTTGGGAGGCCTACGCCCTATAGAAACTGTCTACCTGAGACCGTCCCTTGTCCTGTAGGTCCTGACATAAGGTTAGAACATTAGCTCTTCCAAAAAGGTATCTCATTGATAGCTCAGGCCCCTCGGAAGGAAGCTTTCTTAACCTTCCACCTAAGCTGCGCAGGAAAGGCCCAAACCCAGTCCCAGGGAATAGTGAAGTTTCATAGGGTCTTTCTATCTAGGTGCAGGTAGTCCGTATATTCACAGACATGTCTATTTCACCGAGCCTCTCTCTGAGATACTGCCCAATCATTATGCCTTTCGTGCTGGTTAGAACTTACCCGACAAGGAATTTCACTACCTTAGGACTGTTATAGTTACGACCACCGTTCATTGAGGCTTCAATCGTCAGTTCCCCTGTCATCAGGTCACCAACTTCCTTGACCTTTCGACACTTGGTAGGCGTCAGCCCCCATACATGGTCTCATGACTTTGCAGAGACCTATGTTTTTGGTAAACAGTCGCCCGGGCCTGGTCACTGCAACCCCATTTGTGAGGAGACACCCCTTCTCTCCAAGTTACGGGGCTACTTTGTCAAGCTCTTTAGAGAGAGTTGTCTCGCGCCCCTAGGTATTCTCTACCTACCCACCTGTGTTGGTTTCGGGTATAGGTACCCTTTTGTTTAAAGGTCGTTTGAGCTTTTCTTGGGAGTATGGCGTGGGTTACTTCAACGTCGTAGCTCCTGGTGCTCAAACATTGGCTCGAAGTATTTTCTCTACCCCTTCTTACCCTGAAAAAGTAGGGGTACCTTACTTTCTTAAATCGATAACTAGCTTTTGGCTAACCTAGCCTTCTCCATCCCTCGAGACCAACAAGGGATAGTACAGGAATATTCACCTGTTGTCTATCGACTATGCCTTTCAGCCGGATCTTAGGCCCTGACTCACCCTCTGTGGACGAACCTTACGGAGGAACCCTTAGGTTTTTGGGGTATTAGATTCTCACCAATGTTTACGTTACTCAAACCGACATTCTCGCTTTCGCTTCATCCACCACTGCTCGTACAGAGGCTTTCTACTAAGGCAGAACGCTCCCCTACCGATGTATTTTTACATCCTATAGCTCCGGCAAATCGCTTAGCCTCATTCATCTTCGGCGCAAGAGTGCTCGATCAGTGAGCTATTGCACACCCTTTCAAGGGAGGCTGCTTCTGAGCAAACCTTCTGGCTATGTCTGCACCCCTGCCTCCTTTATCATTGAGCGATCATTTAGGAGCCTTAGCTGGTGATCTAGGTTGTTTCCCTCTTGACGATGAAGCTTATACCCCATCGTCTCACTGGTCGACCTTAAACCCTATTATTTTAAGGTCATATCTAGTATTTAAAGTTTGCCTCAATTTGGTACCGTTCTCGCGGCCCGCATCGAAATAGTGCTTTACCCCTAGATGTCCAGTCAACTTCTGTGCCTCAACACATTTTAGGGAAAACTAGCTAGCTCTAGGTTCGAGTGGCATTTCACCCCTAACCACAACTCATCCACTGATTCTTCAACATCAGTCAGTTCGAACCTAGTTTCACCCAAGCTTCATCCTGGTTATGGATAGATCACCCAGGCTCGGGTCCATAAGCAGTGATAATTACCCTATGAAGACTCACTTTAGCTACGGCTCCGGTGGGTTTCCTTAATCAAGCTATTGCCTATGAGTCATCGGCTCATTCTTCAACAGGCACGCAATCAGAGGCCTGGTTCCTTCCACTACTTGAGAGCTTACAGTTTCATATTCTATTTCACTCCCTGCTGGGAAATCTTTTCACCCTTCCCTCATGGTACTACTTCACTATCGGTCACCCAGGAGTATTTAGCCTTGCAAGGTGGTCCTTGCTGACTCACTCGAGATTCCACATGTCCTATGCTACTTGGGTTAGAGCGTAAGCTAGTGATGCTTTCGGCTATTGGACATTCGCCATCCAGGGTGCAGCATTCATACTGCTTCACCTAGCAGCACGACGCTTGTATTGCTCTTCCACAACCCCATTTTCACGATTTAGGCTGCTCCCATTTTGCTCGTCGCTACAACGAGAATCGCTTTTGCTTTCTTTTCCTCTGGCTTCTAAGATGTTTCAGTTGGCCAGGTTATCTCTTGCCTGCCCATGGATTCAGCAGCAATTCAAAAGGTTGCCCTATTCGAGAATCTCTGAATCTATGGTTATTTTCAACTCCCCGAAGCATTTCATCAATTACTACGCCATTCCTTGTCTCTGGGTGCCTAGGTATCCACTGTAACCCTTTCCTCATTTATAGCTCGCCCTTCTAAGGCTATGCCATCCTAGGGTACTGGTAAATAGATGGATCTTATCAATGTCCATGAATGATAAATCATAGATCGAACCACCAAATCAAAAAAATTGGGTGCTACCATATAGCTTTGTGTTGACTAAATTCATAAGTTGGAGATAAGTGGACTCGAACCACTGACATCCACCGTAGGGTAAACCACCGCCTCTCAGGCCCCCTGACTAATTCTACCATAGAGGTCTACGATAGACAATAACTCTCCCCTCCCCCGAGCACAGCTTACAACTTTCATCGTACTGTGCTCTCCAAAGAACAACTCTTCTCAAAATCTCACTCGAAAGGTGCGAAATTAGAATCCCATTCTAACTAAGGATTCTTGTGGTTCCAGAGATTTTAGCTACAGGAGAACCAAGAATGAAGAGCTTCCCCCCTCCTTTTCGCCCGACTCTTTGGTCTTAAAAATGCCGATTTTAAGTATGAGTGATTGCCCTTCTCCGACCCTTACTGCCCAACCTAAAAACAGACAGCTAATGCATCCTACTTATTGAACAAGGTTCTATGGTCAGTCCGTGACCCTTGGATGCCAAAGGCACCCTTGGGGTGATCTCGTAGTTCCTATAGGGTAGAGATGATGGGGTTGGTCCATGGATTTTCCTCCTTTTTCTTTTACCGCGTTTCACTCAAAAGGTTGAAGGGAGATAGTGCATCAAGCTGTTGGCAAGGGCCAACTTGATCCTCTTCCCCAGGGATCTCAGATGAGGGACCCCTAGGAGAGCCTCCGACTCCAACTACCGTCTATGTATGATCCATACTAGATCTGACCAACTGCCCATCCTACCTCCTCTATGTTCTTGACAACCCATCTTTATCTTAGTAGAGTCTTTCAATGGCATGTTTCAATCTTCTTCCCCATTACTTAGAAAAAGTAAGCCACCGATTTAGGTACAAGATACTATCATTACTGCCTGGACAATTGGACATCCAACCCGTAATCACAAAGACCTAATTGCAAGAGCGGAGCTCTACCAACTGAGCTATATCCCTTCGAGCCATGTGGAGCATGCATGAAGTAGTCAATCCTTCTTTTATTTTTTTTCCCTAGTGCAGCTGGGCCATCCTGGACTTGAACCAGAGACCTCACCCGTGAAGTAAATCATCACACGTACGGTCCAACCAATTGGGAGAGAATCAATAGATTCCTTTTCGAGAGCTATTCATCCTTCTCGAACGCGACACACAACTCTCTATTGTATAGCGCTCTCCAAGTGTGCTTGTTCTCCCCTTCTTTCTTACCCTGCGAGTCTTTGTGAAATAACTCCGATGAGAAGAAAAAAGAAGGTGTTAGAAACCCTCCTGGCTCAACCCTAGACACTCTAAGATCCTTTTTCAAACTTGCTCCCATTTTGAGTCAAGAGATAGATAAATAGACACATCCTATTGCACTGATCAAGGGTGTTCGTAGTGACTAAGGGGGTTGAAGACTAAGAAGTGAGTTATTTATACCAAGCATTCTTGTTTCGGCTAGATCCAATCTACTAGTCCCTGCGGAAAGGAAGAAGAATTTTACACTCTTCGTTTCAGGAAGGGAAGAGTAGGGAAATTCTCTTGATTGTAGCTTTCTCCACACCTCCAGAATAAGCATGAAAAAAATAGCTCGAATGGTACGATCCCTCCGTCACCCCCAAAATGAAAGGAGTGATCTCGTAGTTCTTAGTCTGTGAAGATGCATTGTTAGGGGCTCCATTTTCTTTTCCCATTGAGGCCGAACCTAAACTTGTGCTCGAGAGATAGCTGTCCATAAACTGATAAGGGATGTATAGATTCTTGAGAAGAGAGAAGCCGTGGTGGCCCCCTCGGACCGCCCGGATCCCACGAGTGAATCAAAGTTAGATCTACATTAGATCTCACTCGAATCACCCCATCTATCCTCCTGAGGAGAGGTTTGGTTTCAAACCGTGGTTCGAACAGGAGGAGTAGGCCATGCTAATGTGCCTTGGATGATCCACATCTTAGGGTTAGGCACCAATGAGCACTTTGAACTATCCATGTGGCTGAGAGCCCTCACAGCCCAGGCACAATGACACAATTATTAGGGGCACACTCTACCACTGAGCTAATAGCCCGTCGTACGAGCTCCCATTGGGGGCCCACTATGCCAAAGTGATAGAAACCCCATCCCTCTCTTTTCCTTTTTTCGTCCCCATGTTACCACACGAGGGGACATGGGGATGTAAAAAAGGAGATCCTATCAACTTGTTCTGACCTAGGATAATAAGCTCATGAGCTTGGTCTTACTTCAACGTCGAGAAATGAAATAAGACTTCCATCTCCAAGTTTAACTCAGACGTAGCTCCCTTCTTTTTGTTTTGGTGTGAAGCAGTGTCAAACAAAAATACCGAACAAGCATTAGCTCTCCCTGAAAAGGAGGTGATCCAGCCGTACCTTCCAGTACGGCTACTTTGTCACAACTTCACTCCAGTCACTAGTCCTACCTTCGACATCCCCCTCTTTGCTGTTAAGGTAATGACTTCGGGCATGGCCAGCTTCCATAGTATGACGGGCGATGTGTACAAGGCTCAGGAATGAATTCACCGTCGTATGGATGACCAGCGATTACTAGCGATTCCGACTTCATGCAGGCAAGTTGCAGCCTATAATCTGAACTGAGAATGGGTTTTTAGGGTTAGCTCACCCTCACGAGATCGTGACCCTTTGTCCTGGCCATTATAGCACGTGTCGCCCAAGGCGTAAGGGGCATGATGACTTGACGTCATCCTCACTTTCCTTTGACTTATCACCTGTAGTCTGTTCAGGGTACCAAACTCAACGATGGAAACTAAACACAAGGCTTGCGCTTGTTGTGGGACTTAACCCAACAGATTATGACACGAGCTGACAGCAGCCATGTACCACCTGTGTCCTCGTTCCCAAAGGCATCCCTCTCTTTCAAGAGGATTCACAGCATATCAAGCCTCGGTAACGTTCTTAGCTTTGCATTGAATTAAACCACATGCTCCACCGCTTGTGCAGGACCCCATCAATTCCTTTGAGTTTCATTCTTGCGAACGTACTCTCCAGGTGGGATACTTAATGTGTTAGCTACAGCACTGCACGGGTCGATACGCACATCACCTAGTATCCATTGCTTACTGCTAGGACTACTGGGGTATCTAATCCCATTCGCTCCTCTAGCTTTCTTCTCTCGGTGTCAATGTCAACCCAGTAGGATGCTTTCGCTATTGGTGTTCTTTTCAATCTCTACGCTTTCACCACTCCACCGAAAATTTCCTCTACCCCTACCGTATTCCAACTTGGTAGTTTCCACCACCTATCCATGGTTGAGCCTTGGGATTTGACGGCTGACTTAAAAAGCTACCTATAGACGCTTTACACCCAATCATTCTGGATAATGCTTGCATCCTCTATCTTGCATCATTTTTCTTACCACATCTGCTGGCACAAAGTTAGCTGATACTTATTCCCCAGTTATCGTCATTGCTTCTTCTCTGGGAAAAGAAGTTCACGACCCATGGGCCTTCTACCTCCATGTGGAGTTGCTCCGTCAAGCTTTCGCCCATTGTAGAAAATTTCCCACTACTGGCTTCTACAGGAGTTTGGGTCGTGTCTCAGTCCCAGTGTGGTTGATCATCCTCTCGGACCAACTACTGATCATTGCCTTGGTAAGCTATTGCCTCACCAACTAGCTAATCAGACATAAGCCCCTCCTCGGGCGTATTCCTCCTTTTACTCCTCAGCCTACAGGGTATTAGCAGCCGTTTCCAGCTACTGTTCACCTCCCAAGGATAGGTTCTTACACATTATTCACCCGTCTACCACTGGAAACCCCACTTCTTATTCGACTTACACGTGTTAAGCATGCCACCAGCATTCATTTTGAGTCAGGATTAAACTCTCCATAAGATTCATAGTTGCATTACTTATAGCTTTGTTGTTCGTAGAGAAAGCAGATTCGAAATTATCTTTCACTCCAAGGCATAACTTGTATTCATGTGCTTTATATTCGCTCGGAGTTTGCTCCCAGAAATATAGCCATCCCTACCCCCCTCACGTCAATACCACGAGCCTCTTATCCATTCTCATTGAATCACGATAGGGGAACAAATCCAAATAGAAGAACTCACATTGGATTTAGGGATAATCAGGCTAGAATTGATGACTTCCACCACGTCAAAGTGACACTCTACTGCTGAGTTATATCCCTTCCCTATCCCCATCGAGAAATAGAACTGACTAATCCTAAGTCAAAGGGCCGAGAAACTCAACGCTACTATTCTTGAACAACTTGGAGCCGGGCCTTCTTTTCGTAAAATTACGGATATGAAAATAATGGTCAAAATCAAATTAAATTGTCAACTGTCCCTATCAAAAATAGGATTGACTAGCGATTTTGAAGGAACTGGAGTTACATCTCTTTTCCATTTCCATTCAAGAGTTCTTATGTGTTTCCACGCCCTTTGAGACCCCAAAAAATGGACAAAATTCCTTTTCTTAAGAATACATACAAGATTCGTCACTACAAGAAGGATAATGTTAACCCCACCATTAACTACTTCATTTATGAATTTCATAGTAATAGAAATACATGTCCTACCGAGACGAAATTAGTAACTTGCTCTCCTCTTGTCTAGCAGGCAAAGATTGACCTCCACAGAAAGGATGATTCATTCGGATCGATGTGAGAGTCCAACTACATTGCATTGCCAAAATCCATGTTGTATATTTGAAAGAGGTTGACCTCCTTGCTTCTCTCATGTAAACGTCGAGCCCCTTTTCTCCTCGGTCCCCAGAGATAAAATGTAGGACTGGTGCCAATAGTTCATCACAAAAGAAAGGACTCGCTAAGCCGAGATCCTAACTAATACTAATCTAATATAATAGAAAAAAACTATCTTTTCTATATCCTTTCCCCGGTTCCATTGCTATCATGAGCTTTACGCAATCAATCGGATTAAATAGATATTCCTTCAACACAACATAGGTCATCGAAAGGATCTCGAAGACCCACCAAAGTACAAAAGCCATGATCTTTCATA